>NC_133648.1:86149688-86454650 GCF_009905375.1 Apium graveolens | reverse complement strand
CTGGATTCAGTAATGCCATATGGTACCATGCAAGATCTACTACTAAGATTGAGGAGAGAATCAGACTCTGAAAAGAAGCTAGCCAAGCTGGAAAACAGAGTTCAAGTTATTGAAGATTCAGTGGCTATTCTTCTTCAAAATCAACAGACTCAGACAAATCTTCTCATGCAACTGGCTAAAGCACAAGGCCTAACTCCTCAACTTGATGCTAACAAAAAGGGGGAGAGAGAATCAAGTAAGGGGGAGAAAGGACCAACAGAGGGGGAGAAACTTCAAGTACAAATCAACAAAGTAATTGTACCTTCAATTACTATCTCCAAGCCACCAGTTGCAGATGGTATATATCTAATTAAAGCAGCAGTAGCAAATTTGAAAGTTGCTGAAAAAGGAAAGTTGAGTTTGATCAACTGGGATAAGATTGATGAGGAGATACAGAAAAAGTTTGAACTAGTCAAGGAGCCAATTAAGTCAGCCATCCATCACTCTCATGTCAAGCCAATCAGTGTGAATGAGATGAGCATGAACTATCTGGAGAAAGGACAATCTTCCTGCATCAAATCACAAAAGTTTGAAATAATTCTCAAACCAAGGGCAAATTATCCAAGGTCATCTTTGAAGAATCCCTTGGACACTGTGTATGAGACACCCAAGCCTGTTGAAAAGAAGCTTCTGTCAAGATCCATTGTCTTCTATAAAGATCCAGCTGATTCAGCCTCAAAAAAGAGAATTGCTAAGATATTCAGAAATGGAAAGGAAATTTGTGTGGTAGCTGGACATCCATAATTTGCTCAAGCAAAGAAAGAAGAGAAAGCAAGATTAAAGAAGGAAAAGAGGCAAGCTGCTCTAGATGCTAAGAAATCTAAACAAAAGAAAGAGCAGATTGTCATCTTGGCCAAGCTACAGGCTGTAAACTCTTCTCAACAAATTCCCTCTCAACCATCTGAAGCTGCTGAATCAAAGAAGAAGATTGAAGAACAGAAGAAATCCCCAAGAAAGAAGGAATTGGCTAGAAGAATAAAAAGGAAACTGGATGTTATTGATAAGGAATTGGAAGATCAATTTCCTAAGGAATCCACACCAGCTATACTCAAGCATCAAAGCCCTCTGTGGTATTTGAAGACATAAGGATGGTGGACCCCTACAGGAATATACATGGAGAGCCTATTGTGCCAAAGGATGAGTCAATAGAGTGGGATAAATTACCAATTCCTGACTTCAACTTTGCCAATCCTTACCAAGCCAAGGGCAGTCAAGAAAGTGAAGCTGTCACCTCTCAAATCCAAGTTAGTAGTTAAAGCTCAACCCAAGGTCAACAGGGGAGACTACTTGTACTTGTGTGACATCAAAGAATTCTCAGATCTAAACCTTTATCTGGAGGAACTGGATGAAGTAAGGGCAATTGATGCATACAAAAACCTACCTGTAAGGTTGGTGTTCAAGTACAAAGGAGGAAGGGAGATTCCGTGGCCTCTGTCACAGGATACTCAAGAAAGCCAAGCTGTGTTGATCAAAGTCAATTCATCCTTCAAGAAAAACTTTGGGTTCAATGTAACTGCAAGAAGACTAGTATTGAAGAAGATTGAAGAGCTGAGGACTGTTAGAGCTAACGATGCACTCCCAAAGACTCTAATCATCCCATACCACAGGGAGAAGAGTGCATCTAAGGCCCTACTGGCTGATGGAATTCATGGATGACAAGGGTGTGAGAAGATTCTTTAAACTAGAAGACCCAATTGAGTATCTCTAGCAATGAGGACTCTCTTGGAGATGCAAGAAATGCTAGATCTCTCAAAATCTGATGAACTAGAATTCCACAGGCCAGCTCCAGAATCAATTGAAGAAAACAACAGAAAGGTGGAAGAAGATCCAAACCTTCAAGAAACTAGAAAAACCTGCTCAGGCTAGAGGGAGCATCTTGAACTGACTGTGAGCCAAACCTTGTACATTTTCTTTAATTGAAGCACTTTCAGTATTATCAACTTATCTTTAAAGATATATGTTTAGGATGTTTTGTTATCATCAAGTATCTCTGAATTTATGGCTACAATTCCAGTAGACATAAATTGGGGGAGATTGTTGTGAATATGTTATGTACCTGATGATCACTTAAACAAAACATCTAAGTAGATTTACTTAGTGAAATATTGTAGCACTCGACGGATAAGAATTATAGTCAGACGGATAACTCATTATAGTCACGACGGATGATAACTTATTATCCATTGAGTGAGTAGCTTATGTAATACTAAGTTTTTAGCACAGTGATGTATGCACCTTTGTATAGAATATGTAGTAGCATATAAGTCATGTTGACTTTAACTAGATATGCAGAATAGGTTGATTAATTGTACATAAGCAATGTCTTGTAATTCTGTATAAGTGAAATGAAGTCAAGTGCCAAAATAGCTACCGATGAATGATTAACAAAGCCTTCGACGGATGATCAAATGACTATCAACGAATGTTTAACATAGCATTCGACGGTATGATCAATTAAGTCATCGACGGATGATCTGAAAGTCGACGGATGATCATATCAAGAATTCAAACATCAGTTTGAACAGTGAAAGCTGACACACAGCCGTCGAGTTGGATACAAACACATTGTGGAAGCCATTAACTGGGTAATAGAGAACGAAAAGCAGCAAAGATTAAGACTGTTAGATTTTATATTTGTTCAGTCTTTTTGACTTTGTAATCTTGGTATTATATAAACTAAGAGAGTAGCAAATAGAAAAATAACTGAGATAGTTGAGAAACACAAAAACAGAGAAATCTTTGTAAGCTTAATTTTTAGCATTTCCTGTATTCTCAGCAGTTCAATTTGTAAGCAGCTGTGAGCATTTCTGCACACAGAGTCCTCTCGATATATATATAATATCTCTGGTGGAATTGTTTAAATCCACCAGAAAGTTTTTAAAGACTCTTGTTTTTAATTACTCATGTTTTGATTCATTTAAGTTTACATTCCGCATTGTGTTAATCAAAACAAATATATCTTTAATCGAGTTGAACATTTTTATTTCAAGAAAAAGGTTCAAGAATTCCATTCAACCCCCTTCTGTAATTCTTGCTATATTGTTAAGGGGACTACACTTATACTTTAAAAAAAATGTAACCGTTGGACACCTGTCAGGACATGCAGTAATAATGAATAGTTAATGGGCACGGGAAAATAGTAATCATTACTTACCCATTTGCAGGTTTTCAAGGAAAAATCGTTCCTCTTACCCAGTAATTCCATTAATCAAGGTAAATCAGTTTTAATTCAAAATTGAAACTGTTCCCACTTATTCAATTATTTTTCACTGCAACACCAATATTCTGAAAAAAAAATCGAGTGAGAATGACCAAATAAATCAAGTAAACAAGTACTGATAATGTAAAATCAGAACTTAATTTAAATCAAAATATGAAATGGTCATCAGAATATGAATATTTATCAGGATTTATCAATGCATTACAGAACATCTCAGAGACAAGAACTTGCAAAAAAAGAAATTTTATTAATATATTAAGAGAATACATTCATGAAATTTAAATTACATCAGAACTTTTACAAGATTGTCCTAAGCTGCTAAACCTAACGTCAACAGCCTTTGTCCTAGCTCAAGAAGCAGGGCAAGGCTGACGATGAAGAAAAATAGGAAGAAGAAAATAAATCATTTCTTCTTCCTACTCTCGACAAACAGAATAGCGAGTCTGATGATTCGCTCTTGCTGGCGGAGAGCTTCCAGCCTTTCCTCCTCCAATCGCTCCAGATGGCGATGGTTATCCATGTAGAAGAACAGGAGGTGGGTGAGTACCTCCTGGGGAACTGAGTCCCATATCTCATCAGGAATGGCAGTGACGTGCCATTCCTGCTGCCAGGCTTCACAGATCAGGTCCATGTTGAATGTTTCATAGTTCAAAAATATGTTGTAATTGACTATGGTGTTTTTGATATAAAGAGAATGAAGGTGAGTTTGTGATAAAAGAGTTGATGTGAAGGCTGATGTGAAGTGGTTGTTTATATAGGAAAAAGAATTCCAGGAGACGCAAGGAAATTTAATGCTAACAGGTAGAGTTAATTCTACCTCGTCTCCCTAGACTGGGAAGACGAAAAACAGTCATTAGAAGTGTAAGTCAGGGTTTAATGCGCACAGTAACAAGTAAACATTATTGTACATGTACGTGAACCACTATCCCTAATGATATTGACTGTTAATTCTACCCAAACATATTCTGATTTAAATTGAGACTATTTTAGATTTTATCCACAAATAAGTCAAGTAAAGGATCAGATTTTAATATCAGAACTTAGACTTATATTAGAACTTAACAGTTATCAGAACATGATTTCTTAACTCGAAAAATGAATGCCTATCTTAGTAAGTCCTCATACAAATTCTGATATAGATTCTTCAAAACTTAATCATCAGAACGTGCAATCAGAACTTGTCCTCAGAATTTGTGCAATGTGACACAGAAACTGTTCATCTAAATAACATAGATCACCACAGTAATTTTCATCATTCATATGGAGTGTTTAGTGTGTGCATTAAGCTAAATATCAGACAAAGAGTAAAGTCTGATTCACTTCAGTACATCTTAGAAATAAGGCATAACTAAAACATTACTAAAAATCTGTCATTATTCTGAAACCTACTATTGAATGAGTTCATGCTTGAGTCCACCTCAACTATTTTGTGCTAATTTTGTGCATCTTTTTAAATTCCATTTTACAGTGGCTTCTAGTGTAAGTGAGTCACGACTGCTTATCAGAATTTATGCTATTATCAGAGTATTTCTCCAGTAACCAGAGAGTGTGAAAAGTCACCAAGAAAATATTTTGCTTTTCTGATGCATATTTACTTAATACCAACAATGCACTTGGGTCGTTCCTTCCAAATTTTTACTCTAGATCTCAAAGGAGTACCTGATTTTAATCCTTGATTCTTTTCTTTTTCTTTGATAAGAGAGGTTTATCAGCACTTAGGACATTCAACATATTTACTAGCATCAGAACTTAACATATGAGAAGCATTATTCTAGTTTGTGACTTAGTAATAAGATAGACAAAGTAAACTCAACTAGGCTCAATATCAGAATTTGCATGTGTCAATAGATTTCCACAGAAATAATTACTTCTAACATGGGATCCCTAGTTTATTAAAGACTACTAGGTCAGCATCTAGCACAGGTATCCTCATAGGATTGAATAGTTACATAAACAGACATATCACTATCAGAGTTTAGAAAGTTACATCAGACAACAGTCAGTACTTAAGCAAGTTTTGAATTAAGCACAGAATACACAAAGAGAGTAATTTCTGTAAATACTGATCATAAAGTCTGATGCATCAGAACAAAACTAAGCAGATTTAGAAAAAGAACCTGAAACCATTCCAAGTTCATTTACCAATCTTGTAAAAGTAGCTTCACACAATGGTTTGGTGAAGATATCTTCTAGTTGTTGATATGTTGGAACAAAGTGCAATTCCACTGTACCTTCATCCACATGTTCCCTGATGAAGTGGTACCTGATGCTGATGTGCTTTGTCATTGAGTGTTGAACTGGATTACCTGTCATAGCAATAGCACTTTGATTATCACAGTAAATAGGGATTTTGAAATATGTTAACCCATAATCCAATAACTGATTATTCATCCAAAGAATCTGTGCACAACAGCTTCCTGCAGCAATGTACTCTGCTTCTGCAGTTGATGTGGAAATTGACTTTTGTTTCTTGCTAAACCAAGAAACCAATCTGCCTCCAAGAAATTGGCAGCTTCCACTTGTGCTTTTCCTGTCAATTTTGCAACCTGCAAAATCTGCATCTGAGTAACCTATTAGTTTAAAATCTGATTCTCTGGGATACCACAATCCCAGATCAGCTGTTCCCTTAAGATACTTGAAAATTCTCTTCACAGCTGTTAAGTGAGTTTCTCTTGGATCTGCTTAAAATATTGCACAAAGACAGGTAGCATACATGATATCAGGTCTACTAGCAATTAGATAGAGTAGAGAGCCAATCATACCTCTGTAATTAGTAATATCTACTGATTTACCAGTATCCTTGTCCAGTTTTATTGCAGTGGCCATGGGAATGGATGCACTTGAACAATCTTGCATTCCAAATTTCTTCAACAAGTTTCCGGTATACTTAGTTTGACAAATAAAAGTGCCTTCTTCATTCTGCTTGACTTGAAGGCCCAGAAAATAGCTAAGTTCCCCCATCATACTCATCTGATACCTTGACTGCATCAGTTTGGCAAACTTTTGCAAAGACTGTCATTTGTAGACCCAAAAATTATATCATCAACATAAATTTGGACCAGAAGTAAGTCCTTTCTATGGTGAGATAGAACAGTATTTTGTCTATAGTTCCTCTGTTAAATCCACTTTCCAGAAGAAACTGAGCTAAAGTCTCATACCATGCTCTAGGAGCTTGCTTAAGTCCATAAAGTGCTTTATCAAGCCTGTAGACATAATCTGGATATTTGGAATCTACAAAGTCTGGAGGTTGTTCAACATATACTTCTTCCTCCAATTCTCCATTGAGAAAAACACTTTTCACATCCATTTGAAAGATAGTAAACTTTTGTGAGCAGCATAAGCCAAAAATATCCTTATGGCTTCTAACCTAGCAACTGGTGCAAATATTTCATCATAATCAATTCCCTCCTATTGAGAATATCCTTTTTGCAACCAGCCTTGCCTTATTCCTTGTAATTATGCCATCACTGTCAGTTTTGTTTCTGAATACCCACTTTGTACCAATAACAGATCAATTTTTTTGGTCTTGGCACTAGGGTCCAGACTTTGTTTCTTTCAAATTCATTTAACTCTTCCTGCATTGCTTGCACCCAATCAGCATCTTGAAGAGTTTCTTCCACTTTCTTTGGCTCAGTCTGAGAAAGAAAAGAATTGTAAAGACATTCATTTGAAGTACCTGTTCTAGTTCTGACACCTGCATCAGGATTTCCAATTATCAAATCAGGTGTATGTGATTTAGTCCACTCCTTGCAGATGGAAGGTTTTCTCTAGAACTGGATGCTCCCCCATGATCCATGATGTCTTCATTTTCATTTTCTGATCCTCCCCCTGAAACTATGCTCTCTGAGTTAGATTCTTCAGAATTTAGATTTTCAGTACTATCAAAACTTGGTTTATCAGAACTTGACGAATCAGAACTTGAAGAGCCAGATGTATGTTCTGATGCTTCTTGAGATGTGGTAAGATCTTGAGTAGGCTCCCCCTGCATAGGTGCATCTTCCTTTGGCATAGTCACCACAGTTTCAATAATATCAGAGTTTAATCCATCAGAGTTTGCAGTATCAGGACTTATATTGTCAGGATTTTCAGTATCAGAATTTGAATTTTCATTTTCAAATATCAGCTGATCATGATCAATAAAATCTTCAAGTCTAGTAATCTTCTTATCATCAAAAGAGACATTGATAGATTCCATGACCACTCTTGTTCTCAAGTATAGACTCTGAAGGCTTGTGTGGAAAGTGGATATCCAACAAAGATTCCTTCATCAGCTTTTAAATCAAATTTAGATAGTTGTTCAGGATGAGTCTTAAGAACGAAACACTTGCATTCAAATACATGAAAATACTTCAGATTTGGCTTCTTTTTCTTCACCATCTCATATGGTGTTTTCCCTTGCTTGTTAATGAGTGTTGCATTTTGAGTAAAACAAGTAGTCTGCACAGCTTCAGCCCAGAAATAGGTTGGAAGCTTTGCTTCTTCAAGCATTGTACGTGCAGCTTTAATGAGAGTTCTATTCTTCCTTTCAACAACTCCATTTTGTTGTGGAGTTCCAGGAGCAGAGAATTCCTGCTTGATTCCATATTTTTTGCAGAACTCTTCCATTATCAAATTCTTGAACTCAGTGCCATTATCACTCCTTATTGTCTTCACAGAATCTTTGACCAATTTATCCAGTTGTTTGACATGATCAATCAAGATAGATGCAGTTTCACTTTTTGTGTGCAAGAAATATACCCATGTGTATCTGGTGAACTCATCCACTATGACCAAAGCATATTTCTTCTTTGCAATAGACATGACATTTACTGGACCAAATAGATCAACATGTAGTAGGTGATAAGGCTCAAGAATTAATGATTCAGTCTTGCTCTTGAATGAGGATATTTTTTGTTTAGCCTTCTGACAAGAATCACAAAGGCCATCAGGAGCAAATACTGACTGTGGCAGTCCTCTCGCAAGATCTTTCTTGACCAACTCATTTATATTGTTGAAATTTAAATGAGAGAGTTTCTTGTGCCAATTCCAGCTTTCTTCAATTGATGCTCTACTCATCAGGCAGATTGCAGAAACATTAGTACTTGTTGAAAGCTTGGCTTCATAGATGTTACCACGCCTGTATCCTTTCAGAACAACTTTTCCTGTAGATTTACTTACAACTTTACAGTGTTCTTCAAAGAAATCAACATGATAACCTCTGTCACAGATTTGACTTATACTCAGCAGATTGTGTTTAAGTCCTGAGACCAGAGCTACTTCATTAATGATGACATTCCCAAGATTGATATTACTATATCCCAATGTTTTTCCAATGTTGCCATCTTCATAAGAAACACTTGGGCCAGCTTTCTCTACAAAGTCTGATAGCAGGGCATTATTTCCAGTCATATGTCCTGAACATCCACTGTCCAGAACTAGGATGTTTTCCTGTTGCCCTGCAATCACAAAGACCACTAATGATTAGTTTTAAGGACCCAGACTTGCTTGGATCCTTTGGCCTTATCAAGTTTGTTAACATTTGCAGCGAATTTAGCATCAGATTTTATGTTAACATTTTTCTTATCAGAATTTACACTATCAGACTTTGAATCAGAATTTACACTAGAAGGAACAATGGAAACTTTCTTTAAAGAAGGTTTTATTTGATAATAATCATAGTACAAACTATGATATTCCTTACAAGTATAAATGGAATGCCATAAACTACCACAATAAAAACAAGGATTTTGTGGCTTATATCTAACAGACTGACTCTTAACTCCTGACTTTGAAGGTAAGGAGTTTATGTTCTTATTCTTCCTGCAAAAAGAAGCCAGATGGTTAGAACTTCCACAGTTATGACACGTTTTCCTAGGAGCTTTAGGAACAGGTTTATAATCATTGCTTTTATTCACACCTTCCTTTCCATTCCTATTTTTCCTAGGTGATTTTACCTTGTTTGCATTCTTAACATCTTTCAGCTTATGCTTAAGCTGCTTCTTTGTCATTAAGCCTATGTTTACTTCAGCTGTATTTTCCTGTTTCAGTTTGTCAGAAGTTGATTCCTTTTTAACTTCTGATTCTCATTATCAGACTTTACAGCTACAAACTTAACAGGTTTTAGCTTTGGCTTTTGCTTAACAATAACAGGCTTAATTTCTACAGTTCCTTTATCATTGTTCTCCTCTCCATAGCCTAAGCCCTCTTTCCAGTTTTCACTACTTAGCAAATTTTGAGTTGTTCTGCCAGAGTTAGTCCAAGTCCTGATAACCTCTCTTTCCTTTTCTAACTCAATTTTTAGAGATTCATTCATTTTTAGCACTTCATCCCTAACATAAAAAGCATCATCTCTATCTTTCTAAGTTTGATGGAACATAACTAACTCTTTTTCTAAGAAATCATTTCTTTTCTTAAAAGCAAGATTTCAGAAGTTAATCTTTCACATGTTAAAGTTTGATCTCTATAACTAACAAACATGGTTTTAAGATATCTTCTCAACTCATTAATATCATTAGTATGAAAGCATAAGTAGTTTGAGGAACCTTTGATTCAGCAGCTTCAGAACTGCTTTCAGCACTTGCCTTATCAGCATTTGCCATCAATGCATAATTCTCCTCACTTTCAGAATCTGAGGTGTCTGTCCAGCTTTTCTTATTTGTGACAAAAGCCTTGCCTTTGTCACTCTTCACTTTCTTGCAATCAGGAGATATGTGGCCTTTCTCACCACAGTTATAGCATTTGACATTGGTATAATCTCCTCTGTCAGACTTTCCTCCTTTGCCCTCAGATCTTCTGAAATTCTTCTTATCAGAACTTGTGCCTTTCCTGGAAAACTTCATTTCCTTCCTGAACTTCCTGTATGCAATCTTTGTGATCCCTTTCACCATAAGAGCACACAGCTTCATCATCTCTTCATCAGCATCCGTCTCAGGCAAGCTTTCAGATTCTGAGTCATCATCACTTTCAGAACTTGATGACTCAGTATCAGACTTTGTGAAAAGAGCTTTACCCTTGTCTTTCCTTGAGGTAGCTTCCTTGGGGGATTCTTCTTCAGCTTTAAGAGCAACTGTCCTTGACTTTCCTCCTTTCCTCTTGCTTCTTTGTTCCATCTCAAGTTCATGAGTCTTGAGCATTCCATAAATTTCATCAAGAGTTGTTTCATCAAGATTGTAGTTGTCTCTTATTGTTGTAGCCTTCAAATCCCAGCATTCAGGAAGAGCTAACAGGAATTTAAGGTTTGAATCTTCAAGATCATACTCCTTATCAACCAGTGACAGATCATTCAAGAGTTTGACAAATCTATCATATAAATCAGTCAATGACTCATTAGCCTTTGAGTCAAAGTGTTCATACTCTTGAGTGAGTATTATCTTCCTTGTTCTTCTTAATCGTATCAGTTCCCTGACACCTTGTTTCCAGGGCATCCCATATCTCCTTTGCAGTCTTGCAGTTTATTACCCTGTTTGACATTACATTATCAATGGCACTATGCAGTAAGTGTCGTACCTTAGCATCCTTAGCAATGATGCGATATCTTCAGCAGTGTAATCACTCTTCTCCTTTGGTACAGTCTTTGCTGCTTCACCTGCAACTGCAACAGCGAGCTTGGTTGGTTTGTGAGGCCCTTCCTTGATTCTATCAAGATATTCAGGATCTGTCGCTTCCAGAAACATGGTCATCCTCACCTTCCATATGGGATATTCCAAATGGTCTTAATATGGGAACTCTGATGGTCTCATATCGGCTTTGAATTTGTGTCTTTGGAGGATCTTCTGTTTTGGTGGGCTTAGTTGGAGTTTCTGTTTCAGACATGATTGTGTTTGGATCTTAAACTGTTTGTGCGTTAACAGATTAGCTCTGATACCACTTGTTAGGTCACACACACACTGTAGAGGGGGTGAATACAGTGTATAGTACAATCAAATCGAACTTTAATAACTCAAGTAACAGAAAACAAACTTTATTGAAACAATAAACTCTGTTACAGTATGGAACTGCTACCTCTCAGTGATGAACAAATATCATGAGAGCTGCTAGGGTTACAATGAATAATCTTCTCGAATATGATAACACTTATAGTGTAAACCCTATGTCTGTGTTTTTATACTACACAGTTACAAGATAATTGCTAATTGATATGGAATATAATTCTTCTTCCTAAAATATATCAATCAGATATCTTTTCTTCCAAGTATTCTATTCTTCATAGAATTCCTTCTTCATGCACATCTCTTCCTATGTTTATCTCGATCTTCTTTCCTTTAATCAGCTGTTGTCCTTATCTGAACGTCCTTCAGTACTTAAGTTCTTATATCCATCTTCTGATAATTATCTCCTGATAATATAAGTACTGATATCCTTAAGTCCTGACTTCCAGTAAGTACTGATTTATCCTGTTTAAGATCTGAAAACTAAACATAAATCATATTAGCCATGACATTATCAAATATATCTAACAGATCTCTATCATAAAAAATATCGAGCATGATTTCCCGGTCCCAATCTTTAGTGTCTACCTTAAACAAAGACGCCACATTTTGATTGAGTAAATCTGGTGAGGTAGATTCTATATACGGGTTTCTTTGGTCATGTAACCAAGGATAATTTAAAATTCGGATGTCCATCCCATTACCAATTCGCCAACTTGACCATGCAGACATGACTTTCCCTACTTCACAAATGCTTCTCAATATGAAACTTGGGCTACTTCCAAGATCAACATTCAAGAAATCACCATTTGCATAATATTTGCCCTTGTACACCTGGGCTACAAGGCTCTCGTGATTGGTGAGAAGTCTCCAGCATTGTTTCCCCAACATGGCTATATTGAAATCTCGAAGACACCTAAATCCTAAACCCCCTGAAAGCTTATGCTTTGACATTCTTTTCCACGACATCCATCCAATTTTTGAGTTGTTTTTCTGATTGGAATTCCAGAAATTTTTTGCCATACAGCCCTCAATATCTTTTATCAGATCGGCTGGGAGTAAAAAGACATACATAGCATATGAGGGAAGGACTTGAGCTACCGTTTTAAACAGAATCTCCTTGGCTGGTCGAGATATTTTCTTTTTGTTCCAACTTTGCACACTAGCTTTCACCTTGTCCTTTAGTACCCAAAGATGATCGACTTATTATGGCCTAAATATTGGGCAAACCCAAATATTTCGAAGAAGAATCAGCTTTCGATATTTGAAGTTCTTGACAAACCAGGTTTTTGTTGTAGTCAATCACAATAGCACTGAAAAAACTGATGACTTGTTTCTATTAATTCTTTGGCATGGAGCATTCTCGTATTTATTCAGCAATTCCACTACTTTGTTAGCTTCCTCTGTATCTACCTTGCAATGGATATAGTTGTCATCCGCAAATAACATGTGACTTATTACAGAAGCTTTCCTACAAATTCGAACATCATGCAGCCATTTTTGTCGTTCATACTTCTTAAGAAGAACTGTTAAACGTTCCGCACACACAATAAATAGATATGGAGACAGTGGGTCTCCCTGTCTCAAACCTCGAGTTAGAACTATTGGACCAAGAGTAAGCTCACCATGCACAATGTTGTACTCGACTGTCGAAACACATTGAATGATTAAATGTGTCCACCAGGTACTAAATCCCATGACAAGTAAGATGTCTTGTAAAAACTTCCACTCAACCCTATCGTATGCCTTCGACATATCTAGCTTGAGTGCCATGAACCCTTTCATACCAAATTTCTTTCTTTTTAAATAATGCATAACCTCGAATGAGATCATGATATTATCCGTGATTAACCGACCTAACAAGATGGCACTTTGAGTCGCTAAAATACTCGTATCCAGAATTTTCTTAAGCGGGTTGGCCATCACTTTCGTGACAATCTTCATCACAACATTGCATAAAGCAATTGGTCGTAAATCAGTTAACAAGGACGGGTGCTTCTTCTTTGAAATTAACACGATATTAGTGGCATTCATGTTGTCTCCAATTACTCCACTCATGAAGAAATTTTGTGTCAAATAAACCACATCCTTTCCTACTATCTTTCAATTCTTTTAAAGAATGTCGGTGTAACACCCCCAAATCTGGGGTCGGGGATCCGGGTTGTCACGAGTTCCATTTCCCTTAATAACACTTAATATTAATAAACAACCAACTACTGCATACTGTGACCCCACAATATACACACACACCACAAGTTATAGTCTCAGAGATGAATACCAAAAATAACACAAGTTATTTTATTCCACAATTATAAGTCATGACACCTCAAAAGGGTTTCTGAATAAATTTACATATTCTTTGCCATTATTACAATTTATAATATACATAAGTCTGGTACATCAATTGTTGAAAACCTAGCCTATTGGTAGTTACTACCTCAGCTACAGCGGCATCAATGCCTACAGGAAACTGCGGAACGTTTCCTATCCGCTCGTGAATTGGGAGCTTGATCTTGTTCATCTTGTCTATCCGTTGTTATGTTATGAAAGAATAAAGCAAGGGTGAGCAACACGCCCACCAAAATTACATGTATAATAATTTACAATATATGAGTATTCTCATAGTACTCATGAAAGTCTTGGTCAAATAAAAATGAACCAAGTTGATATCTTAACGCGACCAAATCGCAAAATATTTAATATTTATGTATATATACTTTTCAAATCTTGGAAGTCCCCTTCCATGCATAATATACACAGAGTTCCAGTCTATAACTGTATAAAGATATCGTTGCAAGGTGATCTCATATATCTAACCTTGTCTCAACGTTTTTCGGAAAATCTTTGTCATACATAAGATAATCATTTACTAGATTTAAGTTAAAAGATGATGTTACAAGATACCCCAATATACTTGTATCTTTTACGAATACTACTTGAACTACCACCGTTCAAGGTATAATCAGTTTCAAAAGTTCATCACATAGATGAGACTACAAGATAAGACTTGAATAGATTCAATAATTGAAATATCATTTAAAAAATGAAGTTACTAGATACTTCATTAATTCCCGATATATATACACCTATATATATATCTCATACATTCCTTGAAACCCTCTATTATGAATAGTATAAACAGAGTTATAATACCCAATGAATTTGGAACGAAGAGAATTTTGGCATAAACCCGATATCTTGCTGATCAGGCAATGATACCAATAAGTAACCTTTTCTACTGTAGATGGATGAATTCCTCGCCGGTCATCACCCTGGTCGCATTAGGACCTCGCGCTAGACCGTTACCCGGCCACTCATGCGTGGATGGACTGTCACCCAGCCTCTTACACCTTGATAGACCATACCCCGGCATGTCGCTTATGTCGACCTAATTAGATGGACTTACTTCCCGAATGTTGGGAAAGTAATCAAATTCTTTTATCAAAACAACAACCTCGTTGCGAACATAAAATACACCACAGAGCCGGATCCCTCAGATTTTTAAACGAGTATTTAAATCCCCTTCGAAAGGAAGATCTTAAATTTGAAAACGAGTTTTGGGATCCACTATAACTTTTAATATCATTTTGAAAACTCAAAAACATTTTAAAGAATGTTTAGAGTAATGATGATTTAATAAAATAAATCAATCCCGATATATTAGAAAATATCTGAATATTATTATTTAAATAATATTCCCATAAGGATAATCTTTATAAAAATATTGAAGTAGAAGTTTTAAAACTCATACTTGAAATGAATAATAAATAACAAAAGATATACTTATACGAAAGTACCATCTTTATTTGAATAATTGAAAATAAGTTTGATTATTATTCAAAACTATCGAATATACCTTATCTGATTAGTAGTTATAAAAACTATATATATATATATATAATAGTCGGGAACATCGACTCCCGGTTTAGAAAAATGTTCACCTTTGGGTCCCCTATACTAAGGGTATACGCAACTACTGCTTATCTCTAGCATAGGTATTATGCAATTTATAAGCATTTGAATTGATAATAGAATATCAAGATTTCACAACATGCATATATATACCATATCAACATGCTCCAATATATCACAAGATTTGATAATAAAAGTCATGCACTTATCTCAAGATAATGCATCAATATATTTACATCACAACAACAGTATAACGGGTAGAAAACTTTCCTGAGTGTTCCGGGGGTAGATTTATGCTTAGAGTGGGTCCGGTAACCTATGAACAACAACATAAGCCGGAATTAGACCACGGTCGCTTAAGAAACTAGTCAAAACTCACTCATACCCTAACGGTCGCTTATGGTCGCTTATACGCTTAACGATTTGCATTAATCGCTTGCGTACCCTCGGTTCCACCAATTTTAATAAATTAACCGTTATGAATTTTAAGGCGACTCTTTCGTGAGTACTTTTCCAACTTCCTAATCCACCTTACATAATTGTTTCTTAATCCAATTAGTCTTTTAGGGGCCTTAACAAGGTTTCAAAGTTAAGCGAGGGGTAAAGGTTCATTCGCGAAACTCCGTAACTTAAAACGGTCGTTTCTCCTAAACCGTACATCAGATCTAAGCGAACCACATACCAAAACGAAGATTACGACATGATCTAGCTAAACATGGCAAAGTTACAGATTTTTCAGTGAGTTATCTGGTCCAAGATTCATGTACAACAGTCTAAGGAAAACGGGCATTACGACGGCTATGTTTACGAGTTTTCCAAGTTTCTCACTACACCAAAACCTCACCAAACAACCCACAATTATTAACACATCAAAACCTCAACTAAATAATACTATACCAGTCCTTATTCTCCAGATTCTTCATCTCAACCAACCACAATCAAGTTCTATTAACTATAACAATATTCATTCACCAAATCACTCCAAATTCAAATCAAACTACTAATAATCAAAGATCATGCTTCTCATTTAGAAAACCAACAATCAAACTCACTAATAATCAAAGTAAAGGCTAGGGTTTGAAGTTTATACCTTCTTGGGAGGTGTTAAGTTGCTAGGAAGCCTTAGGGAGCCTCCTACAAGCTTGATCTTTCCAAAGAAATCAAGAACACAAAGTTAGGCTTTGAAGTTTCTAAAATTACGATTGAAAGAACTGTAAAAATGAGGGTCTTACCATGCTTATTTGGATGAGACTTGTACAAGAGTTGTAGGTCATCTCAGTACCTTTCCAACGAGTTATAGAAAACAACATTTGAGTGAGTATTGAAGGAGATATGGCAGTTTGAAGTTGCTGGTTTGTTTTGGCCGAGAGCTTTTTGGTTGGGTGAGGAAGATAAGTTTTTCCCTTGGTTTTGTCTTGGAATGTGTGAAAGAATGCTTGTTTGCAATTGATCTTTGCTAAACTATGTAGAGTTTACTTTAAAATGCTTGCATCACCTAGATGACATCACTTCCATGCCACATATCCAAATCTTATGGTGTGATGATGTCACCTTCTCTTTTAACCACATATTTTAGCTTCTCTTGGAAGCTTCCTACACATTCTAATTGTATGTGCTTGTTCCTTGGTCGATTATTTATTTTACGGTTCGCTTAACTCTCATTCACGTTAATCATTTAAAGGATCATATCCGGGATCTCATTACTTGGGTTACCCTAAACCTTTTACAATCTTTTATATTCCTTTTATGATCCTATCTTATAATCCTTGAATTTAAATTCTTTTAATCATGTTACCTTATACTCATTTCTTTCGGTATCTGGTGGATTTTCGGGAAAAATCAAAGTGTTCGAATTTTGATTCTGACGATCTTTACATACATCATTTACTTTATGGAATACTAATATGATCTTAGAATTTCCATAACAGTACTCCTATATAGCATGGTCTGATAATTTTCCTTAATCAGCATCATCAACAAAAAGTTACTATTCATCAGTGTTTCAAAAATTCCAAAAATTGGGGTTATTACAGTCGGGGTCATGCCATCTGGCCCCGGTGCTTTATCAGAATGCATGTGAAAGGCTGCATCTCAAACCTCCTCATCAGAAATAGGCCTGAGTAACTCTGCATTCTGCTGCTTTGTCATAACCTTACTAATGTAACTCAACACTTCATTTGTATGGGTAGTAATGGTTGTGAATAGTTGTTGAAAATAATTTTGAATCATGTCTCCCAACCCCTCATTCCACTCAACCCAATCTCCTGCCTCCGATTTCAATCTTTGGATATGATTGTTACGCTTTCTTTTGCTACACGAAGCATGGAAATACTTTGTATTTTTATCACCTGCTTGCAACCAAAGTTGTTTCGACCTCTACCTCCAAAATATTTCTTTCTGGTCAAGAATGAGGCGCAACTGTTTCTTCGTACTCTCATAATCATCCATGAATTGAGTATCTTGTTTCTGTCTTAGGGCCTTCAGCTTAATTTTACACTCTTTTATATGCTTGCCAAAACAGCTCGTTATCTCTCTTCCCCATATGTCTACTTTCAGCACATTTCTTGACCTTCTAACTAACACTACAGTGTATATCCTCCTCCCACCGATCTTTAATTATCTGAAAACATGTAGGGTCAGTCAGCCAGGCATTCTCAAAGCGAAAATGTCATTGATTCTTACCTCTTATCCGTTGTTCTGGGATTAAGAGAAGCGGGCTATGATCCGATGGAGACCCCTCCAAGTTATAAACTTTCGCCATTTGATCAAGATCCTATCTAACCGAATTTCGATCCAGTTCTCAATTTTTATTCCCCGTTCCCAAGTATATTGATGCCTGATAATATCAAGATCTTGTAGCTCAGCATCCAACAAACACTCATTGAAGCCTTCAATTAAATTATTAGGGTAAGCTGCTCCTCATCTTTTATCATCCTGAGAAGTTACATTATTGAAGTCCCCAACCAAACACCGGGGTAAATTGGCATCACGGGATAAGTTGCGCAAAAACTCCCAGGTTTTGAATCTTTGAGTTCTTGATGGTTCCCCATATATACCTGTCAGTCGCCATTCCTTGTTGTCTCCCATGTTGATCGAAATATCTATGTGGTTTTTAGAAACACTTAGCAGCGTGACCTTCTCCGCATCTTGCCAAAACATGGCTATACCCCCACCCTTTCCTTGAGGTTCAACTGTGATGAAACCTTCAAAATTTAATTAAATACAAAGCTCTTCCATCTTTTTATACCTAGTGATTATTTCACTTAGAAAAATAAATGATGGTTTCTCTGATCAGGTTACGTCTTTAAGGAACTGAATTTTTTCAGGTGAACCCATGCCCTGGCAGTTTCAAGCTAAAATATTCATAATGTATTAGGTCACACACACTGTAGAAGGGGGTTGAATACAGTGTTTATCACAATCAAATCGAATTAAGGAACTCAAGTAACAGAAAACAAATTTTATTCAACACAATAAACTCTGTTACAATATGGAACTGTCCTCTCTCAGTGATGAATAAATTATCACGAGAGCTATTTGTTGGATTTTTAACGCAGCGGGGGCATGGCAAAACACTTTTACACATACAAAATCCAAATAAGAGCATATAAATCGTGAATAAAAATTCGAGGGATCGAATCTAACCTTTTAAAATAATTCGGAGACAACGATCAGAGATCCTTAGCAGTTGCTCCTCAAGTGTGAAGCACTCCACCGGTATCCACCAAGAAAACGATGTTAAGGAGGAGGAAGAAGGTGGAGAGAATTGGGTTTTCCAAACTTTTTGGGTTTTCGGGTTCGATGGGGTTAGAATAAAATTAGGGTCTATAATAGTGTATTTATAGGCAAAATTTTCAGCTGAAATTTTCCCATAAATAATATTATTATTATCCCATTTATTATTCTCATTAATAATTAAAACACATTTTAATTATTAATCCTTTTTCTAAACACTTTAGAAATAATTCTCTCTCTTGATTTAATTTCCAAAAATTAAATCCTTAATTAATAATATTAAGAACTTTTCTTATTTAATTTATAATCAATTAAATCTCATTTAATCAATTATTAAATTTGCCAATTAATTATTTATTTAATAAATAAATAATTATTAGCCATTATTAATTAATTCCTCCACCAATAAATCATTCTCTTTTTATGGTGTGACCCTGTAGGTTCAATATTAAGCCGGTAGTAGAAATAAATAATAATAAAACTATTTTATCATTATTTATATAAATTCTCTAATTTATTAAATATGATTAATTAATTAATCACATTTATTCTACATCGTGAGTGATGCTTCTCAACATATCGCGACTATCCGGATAATATGAATTCACTGCTTAGAATACCAAGAACCTGTCAGTGAATAGTTACCGTACAATAAACTCCTTCTACCCTACAATGTCCCGATTAAATACAAGGCATGGATCTCGTGTCAAGCCTATCTAATTCAATCACTTGCTTACCATTTACTATGCGTAGTTTTATGCAAATTAGAAACTCCTTTCTAATTTCATTTACTCTGGCCAGAGATTCCTGAACTAGCATAAGTGGATCAGCCTTGAACATTCGCTTCCTTCACTGGAAGGGGTAGATCCTTTATTGATCATACACTATCTTCGTGTACAAATTCCTATACCCAGAAGAGCCCTAATAATTGTCCCTGGAGACTAAGAACTAAACCAAAGCATAGTTCAGTGTACACAAGATGACTATGATGACCTCAAGTCTAAGGATACTTGTACAACTATCACTAAGCGAACAACTGCTGACACGTGAGTGAACTCCATCAGTTGTTCAGCTAGGCGAGTCATGTTCAGTGAACTTATTCTATAATAAGCACCTACATACTAGCTATAGTGTCACCACACAAATGTCTATGAGAACAGATATCCTTCATAATGAAGCAAGCATAGTATGTACCGATCTTTGCGGATTATTAATTACCAGTTAGTAATCCTATGACCAGGAACTATTTAAGTTTAGAGTTATCATCTTTTTAGGTCTCACTATTATGATCTCATCATAATCCATAAAAAGCTTTACTCTAAACTATGGTATATCTTATTTAAACACTTAAATAGATAAAGCCCGTAATAAAAACAAAACAAGTCTTTATTAATATCAATGAAATCAAAACAGATTACATAAAAGTTATTCCTAAATCCTAATACACGATTGGACTTAGGACATATTCCTTTCACTGTTAGGGTTACAATAAATAATAACTTCGATTATAATAACACATATAGTGTAAACCCTATGTCTGTGTTTATATACTACACAGTTACAAGATAATCTCTAATTGATATTAAATATGATTATGTATCCTAAAATATATTAATTAGATATCTTTTTTTCCAAGTCTTATATTTTCCATAGAAATCTTCTCCATGCATATCTCTTCTTTATTTAGTCTTGATCTTCTTTCCTTTCAATCAGCCTTTCCTTAACTGTTCGTCCTCCCGTACTTAAGTTCTGATATCCATCTTCTGATAATTATCTCCTGATAATTTAAGTACTGATATCCTTTAGTTCTGACTTCCAGTAAGTGTTGATTTCAGTAAGTACTGATATTTCCTATTTGTTAAGATCTGAAAACTAAACATAAAACACATTAGACATGACATCTCAAATATATCTAACAATCTCCCCCAACTTGTAAATTAGCATAATATAAAATTTCAATGTATATTTGATGATGTCAAAAACATTAAGTACAAATGCATATGAGAATTTGACTAAGAAACTACAACTTACAGTATTTGTAGCTTTTACCATCCTTAAAGTCCAATATCAGCTTTAGTCGTAGTAAGCAGCATTCGCAAGCAAAATCCGAACTGATTTTAACAGGGCTACAGGTAAAAGATTTCATCAAAGTCAATCCATTGCCTTTGTTTGAATCCTTTTCCCAAAAGCCTGGCCTTAAAGGTCTCCACCTGGCCATCTGCTATAATCTATCTTTTGTATACCGTATACATAGATTCCATTCTGGATTTCATGGCACTATGCCATTTCTCTGAGTCAACACTACTCATAGCCTCATTATATGTCACAGGGTCGTCATCATTAATGATCGACAACTCATTGTCATTCTCAATGACAAGGCCATATTACCTCTCAGGTTGGCGATATATTCTCCCTGATCTATGAATGGGCTATTCCACAAAAGGTTGTTCAGTCAGAACAGGTGTTTCCACTTGATCCGTAGTAGTTTGTGCTTCTTGAACTTCATCAAGTTCAATTTTGCTCCCCCTGTTTCCTTCAAGGATAAACTCCTTTTCCAAGAAGGTAGCATGTCTGGAGACAAACACCCGATGATCGGTGTAAAAGTAATACCCTAAAGTCTCTTTAGGATATCCCACAAAACTACATTTTACGGATCGATATTCCAGCTTATCTGGGTCAACTTACTTGACATAAGTTGGACATCCCCAAATCTTAACGTGTTTAAGACTCGGTTTCCTTACTTTCCATATCTCATACGGAGTTTGAGGAACAGATTTGGAAGGCACCTTATTCAGTAAATATGCTGAGGTTTCCAATGCATAACCCCATAGGAATACTAGAAGATTTGCATAGCTCATCATGGACCAAACTATGTCTAACAAAGTTCGATTTCTCCTTTCAGATACTAATCTGGAGGAGTCCACTGGGAGACTATACCATTTACTTTGAGATAATCCAAAAACTCTCCATTCAAGTATTCACCACCTCGATCTAATCGAAGAATTATAATACTATGTTTGGTTTGTTTCTCCACTTCATACTTATACTCTTTGAACTTTTCAAAGGCTTCAGACTTGTGTTTCATCAAACACATATCCGAATCCAGATCTATCATCTATGAAAGTAATGAAGTATGAAAATCCACCCATGGCTTGCGTAGACATTGGTCCACATACAACTGTGTGTACCATTCCTAGCAAATTTGCAGTCCTCTCTCCATGTCTACTAAATGGAGACTGCAATGCCACTATAAAGTGAGATTTTCATCATCCCTTTTCTTTTATTAGTTTGTTCAATCTGAAGTAAATTATGTCACATATATACAGACCATTATTTAAAGCACCACGTCCATAAAGAATATTATCTCTTAGAATAGAACATTCATTATTCTCAATAATAAATGAAAATCCAGCCAAGTCTAACATGGGAATAATATTCCTCAAAATCGAGGGAACAAAATAACAATTATTTCAAACAATAGTCTTGCCCGTAGGCATATGTAAATGAAATGATTCTACATCTTCAGCAGCAACTCTTGCTCCATTTCCATCAGTAGAATCACCTCCTCTTCCTCAAGAGTCCTACTTCTCCTTGGTCCCTGCAACAAATTGCAGATATGAGAACCACAGGCGGTATCTAATACCCAAGTAGAAATGACATATTCACTTCTATCATGAACATACCTGAATCAGAAGCGGTAGTCTCACTACCCTTCTTCTTCAATTCTGCAAGGTAAACCTTGCAGTTCCTCTTCCAGTGCCCCACCTTGTTACAGTGAAAGCAAACAACTTTGCTCTCGGGGTCTTCAGCTTTTGGTGGAACCGGCGTTTTCTCACCTACTTTCTTCTTCTTGGAAGAGTTCCTCTTCCTTTTCTTAGGATTGGAACCTTCACCAATTAGAAGAACAGAACTCTTCTTTAGGGGGAAAATTCGATTCCGCAGTCTTCAACATGTTGTGGAGTTCAGGCAGGCTGACATCCAACTTATTCATATGAAAGTTCACAACAAACTGCGAGAACGAACTCGGAAGCGATTGCAAGACCAAGTCTTGGCTCAGCTCCCCATCCATGGCAAAACCAAGTTGTCCAAGACGTTCAATCAAATTGATCATCTTAAGTACATGGTCATTCACAGATGATCCCTCAGACATCCTACAACCGAACAACTCCTTTGATATCTCATATCGAGCTGTCCTCCCTGCCACATCATACAACTCTTGTAAATGCATAAGGATAGTGTGAGCATCCATATGCTCATGTTGCTTCTGTAGCTCAATGTTCATGGAAGCTAGCATGATGCATTGAGCAACATTTGCATCATCTATCCACTTACGATACACAACATGTTCATCATTATGTGCATCACTAGCAGGTTCAGTAGGCTTAGGTGAGTCAATCACGTATTCCAGCTTCTCAATCCTGAGAACAATTCTCAAGTTTTGAAGCCAGTCAGCATAATTAGGACCAGTCAATTTGTGAGCATCTAGTATGCTCCTGAGTGATAGTGCAGAAGACATAACGTACAAAGTAAATCTGTAAATGATAAACACATAATAACACTTAGCAAATATTCAATTTCATTTTAAAATACTACATGAATCGGGTCTTTATTCATAAGTGGCTCCCACTAGTTTATCTAATTTATTCAACCCCCTACGTGAAAAATTAAGCATTCATAATGCTAGTGGGATTAGGGATCCTACATTCCATTACACGACCCCGGCTGTAGCACAAACCGCCATGTAATGTTCAATAGGCAGACAACTCTTGTCAATTACATCTCATGTTATTCCCTAATCAAACTTTAGCCTCTTGAATAATTGAGTCTCGGCTGTAGCACGACAAACTCAATATTCTAAGTCAAGTCTAACCCAACATTCCGTACAGTTGAATCAGTCCCCAAAGGCCCACGGCTGTAGCACGTACCGACCTTTAGATTCTTATTCAATGTACACATCTCTATGTAATAGACAAGTATTTCTTATTTCGAAATCAAAGCCCTCGGCTGTAGCACGAACCGACAATGATTCAAAAATAAGAACTACTTTTCTATCATGTTGGAAGGCTATGACCGACACAAGCCCGTTGTGTCATTGGCCAATTACTACTTGATATTATTTAATTTTAGTGGGATTATATTACGTTACAATCATAATCATATTATAAAGAGATTCTTCCTTTTAAATTAAATATTTTAAATAAATAATCAATAATCAGATGATTCCCAGATCGGGTTGAGCATTGTCAAGAGGCGTCACTTAATAACCCTTTCTTATAGATAGAAATCTGTTGTTGACAGAATCATCCTTTCTCTCATATCGAAAATTCATATTCAATTACGTGTTTCACAACACAAGAATCTCATGATTGTATTCATAATATTGTTCTTAAGGTTATGAAACAATTTCACTATACTAGGTTGTCTAACAAACGCTTTATGTTCATTTAAGTTCACCTAAATCTATCATCGCATGATAAACTAAGCATATATCACATATATCAACATGAATAAACATCAAGGTAGGCATGTTACATCATCTAGCACATTAGTCTAAGCATTATACATCTCTATGTATCACATGAAGCATTTAAAAATCAATTTAAACGATCAAAAACAGCTTTAAAACACTTCATGGAATATAAATAGTTCAAAACTTTTATATAAACTAACATTGATCACACCATTAGATCCGTCTCGAAAAAACGAATCCAACGGTATATTGCACGCCCAAAACGGAGTTACGAAACTCCCAGAAAATCAATTTTAAAATCAACAGACGGGCTGTAACGCATTACAGGAACGCGTTACAAGCCCTGTAACGCATTCCGGTGATGCGTTACACCCCTTTTAAGCCATTAAAGGGTGTAACGCATTCCGTGAATGCGCCACAGGTGTGTAACGCATTCCCGGAATGCGTTACGCCCCTATTTTTTTTTTTTTTCAGCCGCCGCCTGACATCTCGCCTCGAACTCCGCGCCTGACAACTGACTTCTCTGTACCTTTCTTCTTTCACGCAGCAATAGACAGACAGGCAACAGCCGCAGATGTGCAGATGATATAAATATATATATATATATATACTTTATATACATATAATTATACTTATTAAATTACGAATTTTAATTGAAACAACTTCAAAAATTCATAATAAAAAATCTATACATCATAAAATTATGAAAAAAATACCCAGACGATCTACAACACTTGTAGAACCCAGATCAACTTTCAAAATTATTCTGAGAAACGATTTCTCATCAGACAAAATTAATCCATAATATAACTTGTAAAAATCATAATTAATTTATACAAGCATATAAAATTCTGAATTTTTTACCACAAATCTATATGCATACAACCTATGCTCTGATACCATTGTTGGAATTTTAACGCATCGGGGACATGGCAAAACACTTTTACACATACAAAATCCAAATAAGAGCATATAAATCGTGAATAAAAATTCGAGGGATCGAATCTAACCTTTTAAAATAATTCGGAGACAACGATCAGAGATCCTTAGCAGTTGCTCCTCAAGTGTGAAGCACTCCACCGGTATCCACCAAGAAAATGATGTTAAGGAGGAGGAAGAAGGTTGAGAGAATTGGGTTTTCCAAACTTTTTGGGTTTTCGGGTTCGATGGGGTTAGAATAAAATTAGGGTCTATAATAGTGTATTTATAGGCAAAATTTTCAGCTGAAATTTTCCCATAAATAATATTATTATTATCCCATTTATTATTCTCATTAATAATTAAAACATATTTTAATTATTAATCCTTTTTCTAAACACTTTAGAAATAATTCTCTCTCTTGATTTAATTTCCAAAAATTAAATCCTTAATTAATAATATTAAGAACTTTTCTTAATTAATTTATAATCAATTAAATCTCATTTAATCAATTATTAAATTTTCCAATTAATTATTTATTTCATAAATAAATAATTATTAGCCATTATTAATTAATTCCTCCACCAATAAATCATTCTCTTTTTATGGTGTGACCCTGTAGGTTCAATATTAAGCCGGTAGTAGAAATAAATAATAATAAAACTATTTTATCATTATTTATATAAATTCTCTAATTTATTAAATATGATTAATTAATTAATCACATTTATTCTACATCGTGAGTGATGCTTCTCAACATATCGCGACTATCCGGATAATATGAATTCACTGCTTAGAATACCAAGAACCTGTCAGTGAATAGTTACCGTACAATAAACTCCTTCTACCCTACAATGTCCCGATTAAATACAAGGCATGGATCTCGTGTCAAGCCTATCTAATTCAATCACTTGCTTACCATTTACTATGCGTAGTTTTATGGAAATTAGAAACTCCTTTCTAATTTCATTTACTCTGGCCAGAGATTCCTGAACTAGCATAAGTGGATCAGCCTTGAACATTCGCTTCCTTCACTGGAAGGGGTAGATCCTTTATTGATCATACACTATCTTCGTGTACAAATTCCTATACCCAGAAGAGCCCTAATAATTGTCCCTGGAGACTAAGAACTAAACCAAAGCATAGTTCAGTGTACACAAGATGACTATGATGACCTCAAGTCTAAGGATACTTGTACAACCATCACTAAGCGAACAACTGCTGACACGTGAGTGAACTCCATCAGTTGTTCAGCTAAGCGAGTCATGTTCAGTGAACTTATTCTATAATAAGCACCTACATACTAGCTATAGTGTCACCACACAAATGTCAATGAGAACAGACATCCTTCATAATAAAGCAAACATAGTATGTACCGATCTTTACGGATTATTAATTACCAGTTAGTAATCCTATGACCAGGAACTATTTAAGTTTAGAGTTATCATCTTTTTAGGTCTCACTATTATGATCTCATCATAATCCATAAAAAGCTTTACTCTAAACTATGGTATATCTTATTTAAACAATTAAATAGATAAAGCCCGTAATAAAAACAAAACAAGTCTTTATTAATATCAATGAAATCAAAACAGATTACATAAAAGTTATTCCTAAATCCTAATACACGATTGGACTTAGGACATATTCCTTTCACTGTTAGGGTTACAATAAATAATAACTTCGATTATAATAACACATATAGTGTAAACCCTATGTCTGTGTTTATATACTACACAGTTACAAGATAATCTCTAATTGATATTGAATATGATTTTGTATCCTAAAATATATCAATTAGATATCTTCTTTTCCAAGTCTTATATTTTCCATAGAAATCTTCTCCATGCATATCTCTTCTTTATTTAGTCTTGATCTTCTTTCCTTTCAATCAGCCTTTCCTTAACTGTTCGTCCTCCCATACTTAAGTTCTGATATCCATCTTCTGATAATTATCTCCTGATAATTTAAGTACTGATATCCTTAAGTTCTGACTTCCAGTAAGTGTTGATTTCAGTAAGTACTGATATTTCCTATTTGTTAAGATCTGAAAACTAAACATAAAACACATTAGACATGACATCTCAAATATATCTAACAATCTCCCCCAACTTGTAAATTAGCATAATATAAAAGTTCAATGTATAGTTAATGATGTCAAAAACATTAAGTACAAATGCACATGAGAATTTGACTAAGAAACTACAACTTACAGTACTTGTAGCTTTTACCATCCTTAAAGTCTAATATCAGCTTTAGCCTGTATGTTCTTCAGAATTTAGCAGTTGCAGTCCCTGACTTGGCTTCATTATATGATCTCTTTAATATCAGGAGTTGTCCTGAGATTTATTCTTCAAAAGACATCTCTCAGAATATGCAAGTTCATTCAACATCCTCCTTTTGGCTTCTTTTAGCTCAGCTGGATCTTCACTTATCTGAAAGATAGTAGCTCTGAGATCATTGATCTTTTCCTTTCTTTTATCCTCATTAAGTCTGATATAATAGGCTTTGTCTGATTCTATGTTGAATTCAACAGCCCTATAACCCAGAAAGGTAGTAACAATCTTTGCAGTGTTAGGCTTCATTTCAACAACTTTTCCATCATGAGCTCCGTACTTAGGATAGTATGAGCTGTCAGACTTTATCCTGTAAAGTTTCTTCTATCTCTCAATATTAGACCTTAAGAATTTTGCAGCATCATCTGTAGACTTGTTCTTTACTTGAAGCAAATATAGCAAATGTTCCAATTCTTCATAGTACTTCAAGTTAATAGCATCCTGCCTAATCTGGAATACCCTCCCATCTGTCATGAAATATAACATAACCAGTTCTTTCAGTGCAGAGTGGTAAACCATCTATACAGACTCCAATTGATCCAATCTTTCAGGAGTTGTGCCTATTCCTGGTTCAGACAGAGATGTAGGATCTAGAGTTGTGTTGCTTACTCTTCTTTCATCAGCATTTCCCAAACCAGTTTTATCTCTTGCCTCCTTTCCTAGAAGCAATCTACTCTGAAAACCTCTTGATGTACTCTTCATAATTTGAGCAGATTGTTTAGCTTGGGTGAATTCTGTTAGAGTAGTTGAAGGTTTAACATGAGCAATGTTAGAGGTTATTCCCTTATCTCCTGATGTCAAGCTAACTTGAGCTGCGTCAGAGGTTGCTTGCTTCCTTGTAACATCTGAATTTACTAACTCCTGACTTTGAACAAATTGAGCTCTGTCAGAGGTTGTTTGAGAATCTTTCTTTTTTTTTCAAAATCAGATCAGTATCTTCATCAACATCTATTTGTCCATCCATAGTTGGCATGTAAACCCTTACAGTTTCATCAACTTTACCTTTGCCCTTAGACTTTGGATCATACTCCACTTATGATTTGGCTTTAGATGCCTTAGCACTTGTTCTTTCTTTAATCACAATGCCTTTAGCCTGTGGAGGTTTCTTTGGTTTTGCAGAATCTTTAGACTTAGATTGTGACTTATCAATTACAGCTTTCAGTCTAGCTTCTTATTCTTCCAGCATTTCAAGATCCATCTCTGGATTTTCTTTAAGAAACAGCTTCTTTGAGATCTCTTCATCAAGATCTTCAGGATTGACTAGAACTTGTTTACCTGAGCTTGATTTCTTGCCAGCATCAGAACTTAGCCTTTGACTTATAGTTCTGTCTTTCTGTAATGAAGAGCCTTTGCTTTTTCTTTGACCTCCACCCTTTTCAGAGTTTCCCTGATCTTCATTTTCATCATCTTTTTCTTTCTGTGATTTAGTAGACTTGCATTTGGACTTAATTACTTTCTCCCCCTTTTTGGCATCATCAGGAAGAAGCAGGGAGACAAGGAATTCCACAGAATTTTGAAGTTCATTAAGCTGAATTTGTTGAGCAGCTTGATTTTGTAAAAGATCAGAAATTTGAGCTTGCTGCTTGTCTTGAGACTTTTCAATATTTGCTAAATGATCAAAGTTAGGCTTGAAAAACTTCTGCTTCTCTACTTTGATCTTCTCCACTTTCTCTTGCAATTTATTTTGAATTTTGTCCAACTGGTCATGAGTTGCTGAGTGTTGACCTTGAAGGTGCCTTGTACTCAGTGCTGTAACTTCAAGATGTGTCTTGAAATCATCATTGGCAAACATCTCACCAGCTTTTGTCAGATGTTCAGAAAGAACAGTTGCATTAGGGACAAATTCAACATTATTCCAGTCTTTGATCTACTCTTGCCCTCTTTGAGTCTCACTCCAAGGAACTGGAGGAGCCCTTTCTACAAACTTCTCGATAAAAGCAACCTTAGAAGCTGGTGGTAGAGGAGCATGTCCAGATGGACCAGCTGCATCAGCATCTACATTAACATCAGCTTCATCAGAGTTTGCAGCAGGCAGTGCAACAGAAGTGGCAGAATCTTCACTATCATCATCTTCTGATAAAATGACTGTATGAGAAGCAATTAGAGATCCATCTCCATGATCATCAGAATTTAGCACTGGAGTGGCAGGAGGAGTGTGCTGAGAAAGTTGTGTAGTTGGTGGAGCTTTCAGATGCAAAACCTGAGGCACTTCCAAGTTATGGATGTCAATTTCATCACTTGGCCCCTGGTTATTAGCATGTACTGGAGATACTGGAGGTCTGGGAATATGAGTTGTTTCTGGCTCATGATATGGAGAGTGATGAGTTGCACGAAGGTCTGGATCAGCACTTGGAGAATTGTGAGCTTCAACAGGGTCTTGTGAGATCAGAGTTTCCTGACCCCCTTCCTTAGCTGCTGCTTCCATTCCTTTACCAGAATCTGCAGGCCTTTTTACTAATGTTTTAAATCTTTTTACTTTTGAAGAGACTGTAGGAGCTGCATCATCAGAATTAATTGTTCTAGGCCTTTTTAGGGACCTAGAACTCCCAGTCTTTGTATTTTTCTGAGAAGAAACTTTCTCAGCTGCAGGAACAACAGGTTCTGTAGGTTGAACATGTGCCTCATCATGGATTCATCTCTCAAGATGATTCTCCTTCTTTTCTGCTGTGAAACTTTCTTAAATCTTGATGTTGTTGCTCTAACAGAAGAAGGCTGCACTGTAGTATGTGCTGATGGGTAATGAGCATATTCTGATGTTTGTGTTTGAGGAGGGATAGGAGTAGGTTCTGATAGTTGTGGTTGAGGTTGTGGTTGATGTTGTGGTTGTGGTACATCAGGATAAATTACAGAGTATTTGGCAACATCAACATTTACCGGGGCTTGTTTGACAACTAAGGGAATTCTAAGAGGTCTCATAATTGCCTTTTTGTTATCAGCAGTTAGTAAATCAGTAAAAGCTCTTTTGGCTAGCTTAAAGGATTCTAACAGATCACTGGCTAAGATAGGTTCATCTTCTGTACAGTGACTATAAATTAATTGACAGAATCTAGCAAAATAGACAATATTCCTATCCTCTTTCATTCTGTCACCAATAAAGCATAGCACAGTTCTAGAAAAATCAAAATAAGACTGATGGAGAAGAGCATACCCAATTTGTTGAGACAAGATTGGAATGGCATCAAAATTTGTACATTTATTACCAAATGCCTTTGTGATGCAGTCAAAGAAAAAGCTCCATTCTCGGCGCATGTGTGCACATTTGAGTTGGCCCATTTTTGCTAAACTTTCTTCATAGCCCAAATCAACCATCATTTCCTGAAGCAGTGGTTCCTCAACAGCAGCACTAAATTGAACATTTTCTGGTAAATGGAGAGCCCTGTGAACCACTGTTGGAGTAATAACATAATTCTCCTCATTTACTATAAAGACAATACTAGGAGATCCACGCTTACCACCATCATCGTAAACCCCTGTTCTCCAGAATGTCAGCACTTGTGATCCAGAAAAACTTGATGGTTGAGTCAAAGCGTATCCGATTTCACTATTAGCTAAGAAGTCCTGAACAAAGTGAAGTTCTGACGGAGCTTCTTGCGTGGAAAGAATGGCAATATATTTATTAGGAACAAACTTTGCTCCATTGAAGATAATATCTTTAGGTTCCATTGAGAAATCAGTGAAAAATTTGAGTGACTGAAAGGTGTTCGAGAAAATGCCTGTGTGATAAATCGTCAGAAAATTGTGAGAGTATAAGAGTAACAAGAGAGAGATAGAGTATAAAAAGTGAATAAAAGATTTGAAAATCTTTTCTCTCTTTTACTTATACATGGTAAAAGATAACCGTTGAGACGAATATGAAAGGTCTTTGGACACCTGTCAGGCATGTAGCAGTAAAAAATAATTAATGGGCACGGGTATTCAGTAATCATTACTTATCACATGCAGTTTTTCAAGGAGAAAAACCGTCCCACTAACCAAGTAATCCCATTAATCAAGTAATCCCATTTAAACAATTATTCTGATAAAATAATCCCATTTAAGAATAACCAAAAATAAACCAAGCAAATAAGCACTACCACGTGAGCTGCACAACTTGATTATTATCATAATGTGAAGGGTCATTAGAATAAGAAATGACTCAGAGACAAAATCTTGCAATAAAGTAAAATTTCATTAATATATCAAACGAATACATTTCATGAAATTTAAATTACATGCAGAAAATTACAAGATTGCCCTAGTCTAGAATCCCTAACATCAACAGCCTTAGTCCTAGTCTAAAAGACTGACAAAGCTGATAGTGAAGAGAAACAGGAGGATAGCAATTAATTCTTCTTCCTATCTTCAATAAAAAGAATAGCAAGATGACTGATTCTCTCCTGCTGACGAAGAGAACGGAGATGAAGATCTCTATGAACAGTCAATAAATCATTTTTAATGATTTCTGGAAATTGAATCCAGATATTTGAAGGAATGTTGTTGATAGGATAATGAATTGGAACTCCATTGTTCCAAATAGTCACCTTGTCTGAGCCATAGCAGTAAAACCAACCAAACTGAGTCATTGTTTGAGAGAAGAAAGAATTGGTTTTTATTGAAGGATTATTGGTCAGTTATATAGACAAGGGAAGACAAAGGGATACAGGGAATGTAAAACAAAAAGAAGTAAAACCTCGTCTCCCTAGACCGATGAGTAATTATGACAGCCATTAGAAGCTTAAAACAGGAGTTAATGAGCACACGAAACAAGTAAAAATTACTGTGCATATACGAGTACCACTAACCCAAATTATTTTGACTGTTTATAGCTCACCCAAACATATTCTGATTTTAAATATGACTGTTTCAGATTTAACCACAAATAAGTCAAGTAAAGAATCAGGATTTAAAATCAGAACTTAGACTTATATCAGAACTTAACAGTCATCAGAACATGGCTCCTTAACTCGAAAAGTGAATGTCTATTTCTGTAATTCTTCACACAAATACTGATTTCGTTTCATCAGAACTTAATCATCAGAACCTCCATCAGAACTTGTCCTCAAAATTTATGCAACTAACACTTAAACTGTTCATCTAAAATAACATTTATCACCACGGTAATTGTCATCATTTATATGGAGTGTATGTGTGTGCAGTAAGCTAAATATCAGATAAAGATTAAAGTCTGATTCACTTCAGTACATCTTATAAATAAGGCATAACTAAGAACTTTGCTCAAAATCTGTCAATATTCTGAAGTCCACTATAAAATGAGTCCATGCATGAGTCCACCTCAACTGTTTTGTGCTCATTTTATGCATCTTTTGAAATTCCATTTTTCAAATTCATTTAACTCTTCCTGCAATGCTTGCACCCAATCAGCATCTTGAAGAGTTTATTCCACTTTCTTTGGTTCAGTCTGAGAGAGAAAAGAGTGATAAAGATATTCATTTGATGTAGCTATTCTAGTTTTAACACCTACATCAGGATTTCCAATAATTAAGTCAGGTGTATGTGCTTTAGTCCACTTCCTTGCAGATGGAACATTTTCTCTAGAACTGGATGCTCTCACATGATCCATGCTGTCTTCATCAACATTTTCTGATGCTCCCCCTGAAATTATGCTCTCTGAGTTGGATCCTTCAGAATTTGAGTTTTCAGAATTATCAGAACTTGGCCCATCAGAACTTGATGAAACAGAACTTGAAGAGCCTGTTATAGGTTCTGATGCTTCTTGAGATGTGGTTGTATCTTCAGTATGCTCCCCCTACACAGGTGCATCTTCCTTTAGCGTAGTCACCAAAGTTTCAATAACATCGGAGTTTGCAGTATCAGGATTTAGACTGTCAGGATTTAAACCGTCAAGATTTACAATATCAGAATTTAAAACTTCATTCTCAAATCTCAGCTGATCATGATCATTGAAATCTTGAAGTCATGTAATCTTCTTATCATCAAAAGAGACATTGATAGATTTCATGACAACCCTTATTCTTAAATTGTAGACTCTGAAGGCTTTTATGGAAAGTGGATATCTAACAAAAATTCCTTCATCAGCTTTTAGATCAAATTTGGATAGCTGTTCAGGATGAGTCTTAAGAACAAAACACTTGCATCCAAATACATGAAAATACTTCAGATTTGGCTTCTTTTTCTTCACCATCTCATATGGTATTTTTCCATGCTTGTTAATGAATGTTACATTCTGAGTAAAATAAGCAGTCTGTACAGCTTCAGCCCAAAAGTAGGTTGGCAACTTTGCTTCATCAAACATAGTTCGAGCAGCTTCAATAAGAGTTCTATTCTTTCTTTCAACAACTCCATTTTGTTGTGGAGTTCCAGGAGCAGAAAATTCATGTTTTATTCCATGGTCTTTGCAGAACTCTTCCATGATCAAATTCTTGAACTTAGTGCCATTATCACTTCTTATGATCTTCACAAAATCTTTGACCAATTTATTCAGTTGCTTGACATGATCAATCAAAATAGATGCAGTTTCACTTTTTGTGTGCAAGAAATACACCCATGTGTATCTGGTGAACTCATCCACTATGACCATAGCATATTTCTTCTTTGCAATAGACATGACATTCACTGGACCAAATAGATCAACATGTAGTTGGTGATAAGGCTCAAGAATTGAAGATTCAGTCTTGCTCTTGAATGAAGATTTTCTTTGTTTTGCCTTTTGACAGGAATCACAAAGACCATCAGGAGCAAATATTGATTTTGGCAAACCTCTCACAAGATTTTTCTTGACTAGTTCATTTATATTGTTGAAATTTAAATGAGAGAGTTTCTTGTGCCAATTCCAGCTTTCTTCAATTGATGCTCTACTTAACAGACAGATTGCAGAACCATCAGTATTTGTTGAAAGCTTGGCTTCATAAATGTTACCATGCCTGTATCATTTCAGGACAACTTTGCCTGTAGATTTGCTTACAACTTCACAGTGTTCTTCAAAGAAATCCACGTGATAACCTCTGTCACATATTTGACTAACACTGAGCAGATTGTGTTTAAGTCCTGAGACCAGAGCTACTTTTTCAATGATGACATTCCCCAGATTAATATTGCCATATCCCAAAGTTTTTCCCATATTGCCATCTCCATAAGAAACACTTGGGCCAGCTTTCTCCACAAAGTCTGATAGCAGGGCTTTATTTCCAGTCATATGTCCTGAACATCCACTGTCTAGAACTAGGATATTTTTCATGTTGCCCTGCATTTAGAAAGACCACTAATGATTAGTTTTAAGGACCTTGACTTGCTTGGATCCTTTGGCCTTATTAAGTTTGTTAACATTTGCAGCAGAATTAGGATCAGAGTTTATGTTAACATTTTTCTTATCAGCATTTACACTATCAGACTTTGCATCAGAACTTACACTATAAGGAACAATGCTAACTTTCTTTGAAGAAGGTTTTATTTGATAATAATCATAGTATAAACTATGATATTCCTTACAAGTATAAATGGAATGCCATAAACTACCACAATGAAAACAGGGATTTTTTGGCCTATATCTAACAGACTGACTCTTAACTCCCGAATTTGAAGGTAAGGAGTTTATGTTCTTATTTTTCCTACAAAAAGAAGCCAGATGGTTAGAATTTCCACAGTTATAACATGTTTTTCTAGGAGCATTAGGAACAGGCTTATAATTATTACTTTTGTTCACACCTTCCTTTTCATTCCTATTTTTCCTAGGTGGCTTTACCTTGTTTACATTCTTAACATCTTTCAGCTTATGCTTAAGCTGCTTCTTTGTCATTAAGCCTATCTTTACTTCAGTTGGCTTACCCTATTTTGGTTTGTCAGAAGTTAATTTCTCTTTAACTTCTGATTTATCAATATAAGACTTTACAGCTACAAACTTAACATTATTTACCTTTGACTTTTGTTTAACAACTATAGGCTCAATCTTTACAGTTCCCTTATCATTCTTATCATCTCCATAACCTAAGCCCTCTTTCCAGTTTCCACTACTAAGAATATCCTGAGTTGCTTTACCAGAGTTAGTCCAAGTCCTGATAATCTCTCTTTCCTTTTCTAACTCAGGTTTTAGAGATTCATTCATTTTAAGTACTTCATCCCTAACATAGAAAGCATCATCTCTATCTTTCTGAGTTTGATGGAACATGACTAACTCTTTTTCTAAATAATCATTCCTCTTTTTATAAGCAAGATTTTCAGAAGTTAATCTTTCACAAGTTAAAGTTTGATCTCTATAACTAATGAACATGGTTTTAAGATATTTTCTCAACTCATTAATATCATCGGTATGAAAGGCATAAGTAGTTTGAGGTACCTTTAACTCAGCAGCATCAGAACTGCTATCAGCATTTGCCATCAAGACATAGTTCACCTTGAAAGGAATATGTCCTAAGTCCAATCATGAATTAGGATTTAGGAATAACTTCCTTTGTAATATGTTTTGATTTCATTGATATTAATAAAAGACTTGTTTTGTTTTTATTACGGGCTCTATCTATTTAAGTGTTTAAATAAGATATACCATAGTTTAGAGTAAAGCTTTTTATGGATTATGATGAGATCATAATAGTGAGACCTAAAAGATGATAACTCTAAACTTAAATAGTTCCTGGTCATAGGATTACTAACTGGTAATTAATAATCCACAAAGATCGGTACATACTATGCTTGCTTCATTATGAAGGATGTCTGTTCTCATAGACATTTGTGTGGTGACACTATAGCTAGTATGTAGGTGCTTATTATAGAATAAGTTCACTGAACATGACTCGCACAGCTGAACAACTGATGGAGTTCACTCACGTGTCAGCAGTTGTTCATATAGTGATAGTTGTACAAGTATCCTTAGACTTGAGGTCATCATAGTCATCTTGTGTACACTGAACTATGCTTTAGTTTTGTTCTTAGTCTCCAGGGACAATTATTAGGGCTCTACTGGGTATACACGAAGATAGTGTATGATCAATAAAGGATCTACCCCTTCCAGTGAAGGAAGCGAATGTTCAAGGCTAATCCACTTATGCTAGTTCAGGAATCTCTGGCCAGAGTGAATGAAATTAGAAAGGAGTTTCTAATTTGCATAGAACTACGCATAGTAAATGGTAAGTAAGTGATTAAATTAGATAGGCTTGACACGAGATCCATGCCTTGTATTTAATCGGGACATTTCAGGGTAGAAGGAGTTTATTGTACGGTAACTATTCACTGAATAGGTTCTTGGTATTCTAAGCAGTGAATTCATATTATCCGGATAGTCGCGATATGCTGAGAAGTATCCCTCACGATGTAGAATAAATGTGATTAATTAATTAATCATATTTAATAGATTAGATAATTTATATAAATAATGATAAAATAGTTTTATTATTATTTATTTCTACTACCGGCTTAATATTGAACCTACAGGGTCACACCATAAAAAGAGAATGATTTAATGGTGGAGGAATTAATTAATAATGGCTAATAATTATTTATTTGTGAAATAAATAATTAATTGGCAAATTTAATAATTGATTAAATGAGATTTAATTGATTATAAATTAATTAAGAAAAGTTCTTAATATTATTAATTAAGAATTTAATTTTTGGAAATTAAATCAAGAGAGAGAATTATTTCTAAAGTGTTTAGAAAAAGGATTAATAATTAAAAGGTGTTTTAATTATTAATGAGAATAATAAATGGGATAATAATAATAATATTTATGGAAAAATTTCAGCTGAAAATTTTGCCTATAAATATACTATTATAGACCCTATATTTTATTCGAACCCCAAAACCCAAAAAGTTTGGAAAACCCAATTCTCTCCACCTCCTTCCTCCTCCTTAATATCGTTTTCTTGGTGGATACCGGTGGAGTGCTTCACACTTGAGGAGCAACTGCTAAGGATCTCTGATCGTTGTCTCCGAATTATTTTAAAGGTTAGATTCGATCCCTATGTTTTTACCACGATTTATATGCTTTTATTTGGATTTTATATGTGTAAAAAGTGTTTTGGCATGCCCCGCTGTGATTAAAATCCAACAATGGTATCAGAGCATAGGTTGTATGCATATAGATCTGTGGTAAAAATTTCAGAATTTTATGTGCTTGTATGAATTAATTATGATTTTTACAAGTTATATCATGGATTAATTTTGTCTGATGAGAAATCGTTTCTCATAATAATTTTGAATGTTGATCTGGGTTCTACAAGTGTTGTAGATCGTCTGGGTATTTTTTTCATAATTTTAGGATGTATAGATTTTTTATTATGAATTTTTAAAGTTCTTGTAATTAAAATTTGTAATCAAATAATCATATATATATATATATATATAATTTGTTAGTATGTATGTATATACATCTGTTGTTTGTATATTTGTTTCTGTGCTGCACGGAGAAAAACATCAAGACAGACAAGTACAGGTCAGTTGTCAGGCACGGCAACCGAGAAAGAGAATATGTCAGGCGGCTGTAGAAAATAAAAAAAATAAATAAATAAGGGGTGTCGCGCATTCCGGGAATGCGTTACACCCTGTGGGCATTCACGGAATGCGTTACACCTTTTAATTGGTTAAAAGGGTTGTAACGCATCACCGGAATGCGTTACAGGGCTTGTAACGCGTTCCTGTAATGCGTTACAGCCCGACTGTCCACATTAAAATTGATTTTCTGGGAGTTTCGTAACTCCGTTTTGGGCGTGCAATATACCGTTGGATTCGTTTTTCCGAGACGGATCTAATGGAGTGATAAATTTTAGTTTATATAAAAGTTTTTAACTGTTTATATTTCCGGAAGTGTTTTAAAGCTGTTTTTAACTATTTTAACTGCTTTTAAATGCTTCATGTGATACATAGAGATGTATAATACTTAGACTAATGTGCTAGATGATATAACATGCCTACCTTGATGTTTATTCATGTTGATATATGTGATATATGCTTAGTTTATCATGCGATGATAGATTTAGGTGAACTTAAATGAACATAAGGCGTTTGTTAGACAACCTAGTATAGTGAAATTATTTCATAACCATAATAATAATATTATGAATACAATCATGAGATTCTTATATTTATGAAACACGTAATTGAATATGAATTTTCGATATGAGAGAAAGGATGATTCTGTCAACAACAGATTTCTATCTATAAGAAAGGGTTATTAAGTGACGCCTCTTGACAATGCTCCACCCGATCTGGGAATCATCTGATTATTGATTATTGATTTGAAATATTTAATTTAAAAGGAAGAATTTCTTTATAATATGATCATGATTGTAACGTAATATAATCCCTCAAAAATTAAATAATATCTAGTAATTGGCCAATGACACAACGGGCTTGTGTCGGTCATAGCCTTCCAACATAATAGAAAAGTAGTTCTTATTTTTGAATCATTGTCGTTTCGTGCCACAGCTGAGGGCTTTAATTTTGAAATAAGAAATACTTGTCTATTACATAGAGATGTGTACATTGAATAAGAATCTAAAGGTCGTTACGTGCCACAGCCGTGGGCCTTTGGGGACTGATTCAATTGTACGGAATGTTGGGTTAGACTTGACTTAGAATATTGAGTTTGTCGTGCCACAGCCGTGACTCAATTATTCAAGAGGCTAAAGTTTGATTAGGGAATAACATTAGATGTAATTGACAAGAGTTGTCTGCCTATTGAACATTACATGGCGTTTCGTGCCACAGCCGGGGTTGTGTAATGGAATGTAGGATCCCTATTCCCACTAGCATTATGAATGCTTAATTTTTCATGTAGGGGGTTGAATAAATTAGGAAAACTAGTGGGAGCCACTTATGAATAAAGACCCGATTCATATAGTGTTTTGAAATGAAATTGAATATTTGCTAAGTGTTGTTATGTGTTTATCATTTACAGATTTACTTTGTACGTTATGTCTTCTGCACTATCACTCAGGAGCATACTAGATGCTCACAAATTGACTGGTCCTAATTATACTGACTGGCTTCGAAACTTGAGAATTGTTCTTAGGATTGAGAAGCTGGAATACGTGATTGACTCACCTAAGCCTACTGAACCTGCTAGTGATGCACATAATGATGAACATGTTGTGTATCGTAAGTAGATAGATGATGCAAATGTTGCTCAATGCATCATGCTAGCTTCCATGAACATTGAGCTACAGAAGCAACATGAGCATATGGATGCTCACACTATTCTAATGCATCTACAAGAGTTGTATGATGTGGCGGGGAGGACAGCTCGATATGAGATATCGAAGGAGTTGTTCGGTTGTAGGATGTCTGAGGGAGCATCTGTGAATGACCATGTACTTAAGATGATCAATTTGATTGAACGTCTTGGACAACTTGGTTTTGCCATGGATGGGGAGCTGAGCCAAGACTTGGTCTTGCAATCGCTTCCGAGTTCGTTCTCGCGGTTTGTTGTGAACTTTCACATGAATAAGTTGGATGTCAGCCTGCCTGAACTCCACAACATGTTGAAGACTGCGGAATCGAATTTTCCCCCTAAGAAGAGTTCTGTTCTTCTAATTGGTGAAGGTTCCAATCCTAAGAAAAGGAAGAGGAACTCTTCCAAGAAGAAGAAAGTAGGTGAAGAAAAGCCGGTTCCACCAAAAGCTGAAGACCCCAAGAGCAAAGTTGTTTGCTTTCACTGTAACAAGGTGGGGCATTGGAAGAGGAACTGCAAGGTTTACCTTGCAGAATTGAAGAAGAAGAAGGGTAGTGAGACTACCGCTTCTGATTCAGGTATGTTCATGATAGAAGTGAATATGTCATTAAATCAAATTTCTACTTGGGTATTAGATACCGCCTGTGGTTCTCAAATCTGCAATTTGTTGCAGGGACCAAGGAGAAGTAGGACTCTTGAGGAAGAGGAGGTGATTCTACTGATGGGAAATGGAGCAAGAGTTGCTGCTGAAGATGTAGAATCATTTCATTTACATATGCCTATGGGCAAGACTATTGTTTTAAATAATTGTTATTTTGTTCCCTCGATTGTGAGGAATATTATTCCCATGTTAGACTTGGCTGGATTTTTATTTATTATTGAGAATAATGAATGTTCTATTCTTAGAGATAATATTCTTTATGGACTTGGTACTTTAAATAATGGTCTGTTTATATGTGACATAATTTACTTCAGATTGAACAAACTAATAAAAGAAAAGGGATGATGAAAATCTCACTTTATATTGGCACTGCAGCCTCCATTTAGTAGACATGGAGAGGGGACTGCAAATTTTCTAGGAATGGTACACACAGATGTATATGGACCAATGTCTACGCAAGCCATGGGTGGATTTTCATACTTCATTACTTTCATAGATGATAGATCTGGATTCAGATATGTGTTTGATGAAACACAAGTATGAGGCCTTTGAAAAGTTCAAAGAATATAAGTATGAAGTGGAGAAACAACCAAACATAGTATTATAACTCTTCGATTAGATCGAGGTGGTGAATACTTGAACGGAGAGTTTCTGGATTATCTCAAAGTAAATGGTATAGTCTCCCAGTGGACTCCTCCAGATTGGTATCTGAAAGGAGAAATCGAATTTTGTTAGACATAGTTCGGTCCATGATGAGCTATGCAAATCTTCCAGTATTCCTATGGGGTTATGCATTGGAAACCTCAGCATATTTTCTGAATAAGGTGCTTTCCAAATCTGTTCCTCAAACTCCGTATGAGATATGGAAAGTAAGGAAACTGAGTCTTAAACACGTTAAGATTTGGGGATGTCCAGCTTATGTCAAGTAAGTTGACCCAGATAAGCTGGAATATCGATCCATAAAATGTAGTTTTGTGGGATATCCTAAAGAGACTTTAGGGTATTACTTTTACACCGATCATCGGGTGTTTGTCTCTAGACATGCTACCTTCTTGGAAAAGGAGTTTATCCTTGAAGGAAACAGTGGGAGCAAAATTGAACTTGATGAAGTTTAAGAAACACAAACTACTACGGATCAAGTGGAAACACATGTTCTGACTGAACAACCTTTTGTGGAATAGCCCATTCATAGAACAGGGAGAGTGTCTCGCCAACCTGAGAGGAAATATGGCCTTGTCATTGAGAATGACAATGAGTTGTTGATCATTGATGATGACGACCCTGTGTTCTATAATGAGGCTATGAGTAGTGTTGACTCAGAGAAATGGCATAATGCCATAAAATCCAGAATGGAATCTATGTATACGTTATACAAAAGATAGATTATAGCAGATGGCCAGGTGGAGACCTATAAGGCCAGGTTGTTGGATTTTTAACGCAGCGGGGGCATGGCAAAACACTTTTACACATACAAAATCCAAATAAAAGCATATAAATCGTGAATAAAAATTCGAGGGATCGAATCTAACCTTTTAAAATAATTCGGAGACAACGATCAGAGATCCTTAGCAGTTGCTCCTCAAGTGTGAAGCACTCCATCGGTATCCACCAAGAAAACGATGTTAAGGAGGAGGAAGAAGGTGGAGAGAATTGGGTTTTCCAAACTTTTTGGGTTTTCGGGTTTGATGTGGGTTAGAATAAAATAGGGTCTATAATAGTGTATTTATAGGCAAAATTTTCAGCTGGAATTTTCCCATAAATAATATTATTATTATCCCATTTATTATTCTCATTAATAATTAAAACACCTTTTAATTATTAATCCTTTTTCTAAACACTTTAGAAATAATTCTCTCTCTTGATTTAATTTCCAAAAATTAAATCCTTAGTTAATAATATTAAGAACTTTTCTTAATTAATTTATAATCAATTAAATCTCATTTAATCAATTGTTAAATTTGCCAATTAATTATTTATTTCATAAATAAATAATTATTAGCCATTATTAATTAATTCATCCACCATTAAATCATTCTCTTTTATGGTGTGACCCTGTAGGTTCAATATTAAGCCGGTAGTAGAAATAAATAATAATAAAACTATTTTATCATTATTTATATAAATTCTCTAATTTATTAAATATGATTAATTAATTAATCACATTTATTCTACATCGTGAGGGATACTTCTCAGCATATCGCGACTATCCGGATAATATGAATTCACTGCTTAGAATACCAAGAACCTATTCAGTGAATAGTTACCGTACAATAAACTCCTTCTACCCTACAATGTCCCGATTAAATATAAGGCATGGATCCCGTGTCAAGCCTATCTAATTAAATCACTTGCTTACCATTTATTATCCGTAGTTCTATGCAAATTAGAAACTCCTTTCTAATTTCATTCACTCTGGCCAGAGATTCCTGAACAAGCATAAGTGGATCAGCCTTGAACATTCGCTTCCTTCACTGGAAGGGGTAGATCCTTTATTGATCATACACTATCTTCGTGTACAAATTCCTATACCCAGAAGAGCCCTAATAATTGTCCCTGGAGACTAAGAACTAAACCAAAGCATAGTTCAGTGTACACAAGATGACTATGATGACCTCAAGTCTAAGGATACTTGTACAACTATCACTATGTGAACAACTGCTGACACGTGAGTGAACTCCATCAGTTGTTCAGCTGTGCGAGTCATGTTCAGTGAACTTATTCTATAATAAGCACCTACATACTAGCTATAGTGTCACCACACAAATGTCTATGAGAACAGACATCCTTCATAATGAAGCAAGCATAGTATATACCGATCTTAGCAGATTATCAATTACCAGTTAGTAATCCTATGACTAGGAACTATTTAAGTTTAGAGTTATCATCTTTTTAGGTCTCACTATTATGCTCTCATCATAATCCATAAAAAGCTTTACTCTAAACTATGGTATATCTTATTTAAACACTTAAATAGATAAAGCCTGTAATAAAAACAAAACAAGTCTTTTATTAATATCAATGAAATCAAAACAGGTTACATAAAAGTTATTCCTAAATCCTTATACATGATTGGACTTAGGACATATACCTTTCAATCTCCCACTTGTACTAAAGCCAATCACTCTGGTATCTAATACCCATCTTGTCTTTATGACGATCAAAGTGACTTTCATAAAGTAGCTTTGTGAGTGGGTCTGCTATGTTGTTATGTGTGTCAACTCTAATTCAATACAATACAAGAAATGTTACCGCGCTCCCACTAACCCTTTTGTAGACGCATTGTTCATCTACATTTTTTGATAAAATCAAACTCTTTGATTGTCTCATCAAAACGAATGTTCCATCTTTCGAGAAGCTTGCTTTAAACCACATATGGTTCGCAGCAGCTTACACACTAGGTTTTCATTTCCCTTGGAAAGAAAACCATCTGGCTATTTGCCAGATCACATAGTCGTAGTAAGCAGCATTCGCAAGCAAAATCCGAACTGATTTTAACAGGGCAACAGGTAAAAGATTTCATCAAAGTCAATCCATTGCCTTTGTTTGAATCCTTTTCCCAAAAGCCTGGCCTTAAAGGTCTCCACCTGGCCATCTGCTATAATCTATCTTTTGTATACCGTATACATAGATTCCATTCTGTATTTCATGGCACTATGCCATTTCTCTGAGTCAACACTACTCATAGCCTCATTATAGGTCACAGGGTCGTCATTATTAATGATCGACAACTCATTGTCATTCTCAATGAGAAGGCCATATTACCTCTCAGGTTGGCGATACATTCTCCCTGATCTATGAATGGGCTATTCCACAAAAGGTTGTTCAGTCAGAACAGGTGTTTCCACTTGATCCGTAGTAGTTTGTGCTTCTTGAACTTCATCAAGTTCAATTTTGCTCCCACTGTTTCCTTCAAGGATAAACTCCTTTTCCAAGAAGGTAGCATGTCTGGAGACAAACACCCGATGATCGGTGCAAAAGTAATACCCTAAAGTCTCTTTAGGATATACCACAAAACTATATTTTTCGGATCGATATTCCAGCTTATCTGGGTCAACTTTCTTGACATAAGCTGGACATCCCCAAATCTTAACGTGTTTAAGACTCGGTTTCCTTTCTTTCCATATCTCATACGAATTTTGAGGAACAGATTTTGGAAGGCACCTTATTCATTAAATATGTTGAGGTTTCCAATGCATAACCCCATAGGAATACTGGAAGATTTACATAGCTCATCATGGACCGAACTATGTCTAACAAAGTTCGATTTCTCCTTTCAGATACTAATCTGGAGGAGTCCACTGGGAGACTATACCATTTACTTTGAGATAATCCAGAAACTCTCCGTTCAAGTATTCACCACCTCGATCTAATCGAAGAGTTATAATACTATGTTTGGTTGTTTCTCCACTTCATACTTATATTCTTTGAACTTTTCAAAGGCCTCAGACTTGTGTTTCATCAAACACATATCCAAATCCAGATCTATCATCTATGAAAGTAATGAAGTATGAAAATCCACCCATGGCTTGCGTAGACATTGGTCCACATACATCTGTGTGTACCATTCCTAGCAAATTTGCAGTCCCCTCTCCATGTCTACTAAATGGAGGCTGCAGTGCCAATATAAAGTGAGATTTTCATCATCCTTTTTCTTTTATTAGTTTGTTCAATCTGAAGTAAATTATGTCACATATAAACAGACCATTATTTAAAGTACCAAGTCCATAAAGAATATTATCTCTAAGAATAGAACATTCATTATTCTCAATAATAAATGAAAATCCAGCCAAGTCTAACATGGGAATAATATTCCTCACAATCGAGGGAACAAAATAACAATTATTTCAAACAATAGTCTTGCCCGTAGGCCTATATAAATGAAATGATTCTACATCTTCAGAAGCAATTCTTGCTCCATTTGCATCAGTAGAATCACCTCCTCTTCCTCAAGAGTCCTACTTCTCCTTGGTCCCTGCAACAAATTGCAGATTTGAGAACCACAGGCGGTATCTAATACCCAAGTAGAAATTTGATTTAATGACATATTCATTTCTATCATGAACATACCTGAATCAGAAGCGGTAGTCTCACTACCCTTCTTCTTCTTCAATTCTGCAAGGTAAACCTTACAGTTCCTCTTCCAGTGCCCCGCCTTGTTACAGTGAAAGCAAACAACTTTGCTCTTGGGGTCTTCAGCTTTTGGTGGAACCGGCATTTTCTCACCTACTTTCTTCTTCTTGGAAGGGTTCCTCTTCCTTTTCTTAGGATTGGAACCTTCACCAATTAGAAGAACAGAACTCTTCTTAGGGGGAAAATTCGATTCCGCAGTCTTCAACATGTTGTGGAGTTCAGGCAGGCTGACATCCAACTTATTCATGTGAAAGTTCACAACAAACTGCGAGAACGAACTCGGAAGCGATTGCAAGACCAGGTCTTGGCTCAGCTCCCCATCCATGACAAAACCAAGTTGTCCAAGACGTTCAATCAAATTGATCATCTTAAGTACATGGTCATTCACAGATGATCCCTCAGACATCCTACAACCGAACAACTCCTTTGATATCTCATATCGAGCTGTCCTCCCTGCCACATCATACAACTCTTGTAAATGCATAAGGATAGTGTGAGCATCCATATGCTCATGTTGCTTCGGTAGCTCAATGTTCATGGAAGCTAGCATGATGCATTGAGCAACATTTGCATCATCTATCCACTTACGATACACAACATGTTCATCATTATGTGCATCACTAGCAGGTTCAGTAGGCTTAGGTGAGTCAATCACGTATTCCAGCTTCTCAATCCTAAGAACAATTTTCAAGTTTCGAAGCCAGTCAGCATAATTAGGACCAGTCAATTTGTGAGCATCTAGTATGCTCCTGAGTGATAGTGCAGAAGACATAATGTACAAAGTAAATCTGTAAATGATAAACACATAACAACACTTAGCAAATATTCGATTTCATTTCAAAATACTATATGAATCGGGTCTTTATTCATAAGTGGCTCCCACTAGTTTTCCTAATTTATTCAACCCCCTACATGAAAAATTAAGCATTCATAATGCTAGTGGGAATAGGGATCCTACATTCCATTACACAACCCCGGCTGTGGCACGAAACGCCATGTAATATTCAATAGGCAGACAACTCTTGTCAATTACATCTAATGTTATTCCCTAATCAAACTTTAGCCTCTTGAATAATTGAGTCACGGCTGTGGCACGACAAACTCAATATTCTAAGTCAAGTCTAACCCAACATTCCGTACAATTGAATCAGTCCCCAAAGGCCCACGGTTGTGGCACGTAACGACCTTTAGATTCTTATTCAATGTACACATCTCTATGTAATAGACAAGTATTTCTTATTTCGAAATCAAAGCCCTCGGCTGTGGCACGAAACGACAATGATTCAAAAATAAAAACTACTTTCTACCATGTTGGAAGGCTATGACTGACACAAGCCCGTTGTGTCATTGGCCAATTACTACTTGATATTATTTAATTTTAGAGGAATTATATTACGTTACAATCATAATCATATTATAAAGAGATTCTTCCTTTTAAATTAAATATTTCAAATCAATAATCAATAATCAGATGATTCCCAGATCGGGTGGAGCATTGTCAAGAGGCGTCACTTAATAACCCTTTCTTACAGATAGAAATCTGTTGTTGACAGAATCATCCTTTCTCTCATATCGAAAATTCATATTCAATTACGTGTTTCATAAACACAAGAATCTCATGATTGTATTCATAATATTATTATTAAGGTTATGAAACAATTTCACTATACTAGGTTGTCTAACAAACGCCTTATGTTTATTTAAGTTCACCTAAATCTATCATCGCATGATAAACTAAGCATATATCACATATATCAACATGAATAAACATCAAGGTAGGCATGTTATATCATCTAGCACATTAGAACACGCAATATACATCTCTATGTATCACAAGAAGCATTTAAAATCAATTCAAACGATCAAAAATAGCTTTAAAACACTTCATGGAATATAAACAGTTCAAAACTATTATATAAACTAAAATTGATCACTCCATTAGATCCGTCTCGTAAAAATGAATCCAACGGTATATTGTACGCCCAAAACAGAGTTACGAAACTCCCCGAAAATCAATTTTAATGTCAACAGACAGGCTGTAACGCATTACAGGAACGCATTACAAGCCCTGTAACGCATTCCGGTGATGCGTTACACCCCTTTTAAGCCATTAAAGGGTGTAACGCATTCCATGAATGCGCCACAGGTGTGTAACGCATTCCCGGAATGCGTTACACCCCTATTTTTTGTTTTTTTGTTTTTCAGCAGCCGCCTGACAAGCTCCCGCACGGAATTCTGTGCGCCTGACTTCTCTGTCTCTTCCCCGTGCAGCACAGACAACACAGCAGCAGTACAGAAGACTTACAGATGTACATATATATATATACTTACAAATAATATATATATATATATGATTTATTTAATTACGAATTTTAATTATAACAACTTCAAAAATTCATAATAAAAAATCTATACATCCTAAAATTATGAAAAAAATACCAAGACGATCTACAACACTTGTAGAACCCAGATCAACATTCAAAATTATTCTGAGAAACGATTTCTCATCAGACAAAATTAATCCATGATATAACTTGTAAAAATCATAATTAATTCATACAAGCACATAAAATTCCGAAATTTTTACCACAGATCTATATGCATACAACCTATGCTCTGATACCATTGTTGGATTTTTAATGTAGCGGGGGCATGGCAAAACACTTTTACACATACAAAATCCAAATAAAAGCATATAAATCGTGAATAAAAATTTGAGGGATCGAATCTAACCTTTTAAAATAATTCGGAGACAACGATCAGAGATCCTTAGCAGTTGCTCCTCAAGTGTGAAGCACTCCACCGGTATCCACCAAGAAAACGATGTTAAGGAGGAGGAAGAAGGTGGAGAGAATTGGGTTTTCCAAACTTTTTGGGTTTTCGGGTTTGATGTGGGTTAGAATAAAATAGGGTCTATAATAGTGTATTTATATGCAAAATTTTCAGTTGGAATTTTTCCATAAATAATATTATTATTATCCCATTTATTATTCTCATTAATAATTAAAACACCTTTTAATTATTAATCCTTTTTCTAAACACTTTAGAAATAATTCTCTCTCTTGATTTATTTTCCAAAAATTAAATCCTTAATTAATAATATTAAGAACTTTTCTTAATTAATTTATAATCAATTAAATCTCATTTAATCAATTGTTAAATTTGCCAATTAATTATTTATTTCATAAATAAATAATTATTAGCCATTATTAATTAATTCCTCCACCATTAAATCATTCTCTTTTATGGTGTGACCCTGTAGGTTCAATATTAAGCCGGTAGTAGAAATAAATAATAATAAAACTATTTTATCATTATTTATATAAATTCTCTAATTTATTAAATATGATTAATTAATTAATCACATTTATTCTACATCGTGAGGGATACTTCTCAGCATATCGCGACTATCCGGATAATATGAATTCACTGCCTAGAATACCAAGAACCTATTCAGTGAATAGTTACCGTACAATAAACTCCTTCTACCCTACAATGTCCCGATTAAATACAAGGCATGGATCTCGTGTCAAGCCTATCTAATTCAATCACTTGCTTACCATTTACTATGCGAAGTTCTATGCAAATTAGAAACTCCTTTCTAATTTCATTCACTCTGGCCAGAGATTCCTGAACTAGCATAAGTGGATCACCCTTGAACATTCGCTTCCTTCACTGGAAGGGGTAGATCCTTTATTGATCATACACTATCTTCGTGTACAAATTTCTATACCCAGAAGAGCCCTAATAATTGTCCCTGGAGACTAAGAACTAAACCAAAGCATAGTTCAGTGTACACAAGATGACTATGATGACCTCAAGTCTAAGGATACTTGTACAACTATCACTATGTGAATAACTGCTGACACGTGAGTGAACTCCATCAGTTGTTCAGCTGTACGAGTCATGTTCAGTGAACTTATTCTATAATAAGCACCTATATACTAGCTATAGTGTCACCACACAAATGTCTATGAGAACAGACATCCTTCATAATGAAACAAGCATAGTATGTACCGATCTTAGCGGATTATTAATTACCAGTTAGTAATCCTCTGACCAGGAACTATTTAAGTTTAGAGTTATCATCTTTTTAGGTCTCACTATTATGATCTCATCATAATCCATAAAAAGCTTTACTCTAAACTATGGTATATCTTATTTAAACACTTAAATAGATAAAGCCCGTAATAAAAACAAAACAACTCTTTTATTAATATCAATGAAATCAAAACAGATTACATAAAAGTTATTCCTAAATCCTTATACATGATTGGACTTAGGACATATACCTTTCACAGACTTGTGGCAAAAGGATTCAAACAAAGTCAATGGATTGACTTTGATGAAACTTTTTACCTGTAGCCCTGTTAAAATCAGTTCGGATTTTGCTTGCGATTGCTGCTTACTACGACTATGAGATCTGGCATATAGCCAGATGGTTTTTTTCCAAGGGAAATGAAAGCCTAGTGTGTAAGCTACTGTGAACCATATGTGGTTTAAAGCAAGCTTCTTGAAAGATGGAACATTCGTTTTGATGAGACAATCAAAGAGTTTGATTTTATCAAAAACATAGATGAACCATGCGTTTACAAAAGGGTGAGTGGGAGCGCGGTAACATTTCTTATATTGTATTGAATTAGAGTTGACACACATAACAACATAGCAGACCCACTCACAAAGCTACTTTATGAATGTCACTTTGATCGTCATAAAGACAAGATGGGTATTAGATACCAGAGTGATTGGCTTTAGTACAAGTGGGAGATTGAAAGGAATATGTCCTAAGTCCAATCATGAATTAGGATTTAGGAATAACTTTTATGTAATCTGTTTTGATTTCATTGATATTAATAAAAGACTTGTTTTGTTTTTATTACGGGCTTTATCTATTTAAGTGTTTAAATAAGATATACCATAGTTTAGAGTAAAGCTTTCTATGGATTATGATGAGATCATAATAGTGAGACCTAAAAGATGATAACTCTAAACTTAAATAGTTCCTGGTCGTAGGATTACTAACTGGTAATTAATAATCCGCAAAGATCGGTACATACTATGCTTGCTTCATTATGAAGGATGTCTGTTCTCATAGACATTTGTGTGGTGACACTATAACTAGTATGTAGGTGCTTATTATAGAATAAGTTCACTGAACATGACTCGCACAGCTGAACAACTGATGGAGTTCACTCACGTGTCAGCAGTTGTTCATATAGTGATAGTTGTACAAGTATCCTTAGACTTGAGGTCATCATAGTCATCTTGTGTACACTGAACTATGCTTTGGTTTAGTTCTTAGTCTCCAGGGACAATTATTTGGGCTCTACTGGGTATAGGAATTTGTACACGAAGATAGTGTATGATCAATAAAGGATCTACCCCTTCCAGTGAAGGAAGCGAATATTCAAGGCTGATCCACTTATGCTAGTTCAGGAATCTCTGGCCAGAGTGAATGAAATTAGAAAGGAGTTTCTAATTTGCATAGAACTACGCATAGTAAATGGTAAGTAAGTGATTAAATTAGATAGGCTTGACACGAGATCCATGCCTTGTATTTAATCGGGACATTGTAGGGTAGAAGGAGTTTATTGTACGGTAACTATTCACTGAATAGGTTCTTGGTATTCTAAGCAGTGAATTCATATTATCCGGATAGTCGCGATATGCTGAGAAGTATCCCTCACGATGTAGAATAAATGTGATTAATTAATTAATCATATTTAATAAATTAGAGAATTTATATAAATAATGATAAAATAGTTTTATTATTATTTATTTCTACTACCGGCTTAATATTGAACCTACAGGGTCACACCATAAAAAGAGAATGATTTAATGGTGGAGGAATTAATTAATAATGGCTAATAATTATTTATTTGTGAAATAAATAATTAATTGGCAAATTTAATAATTGATTAAATGAGATTTAATTGATTATAAATTAATTAAGAAAAGTTCTTAATATTATTAATTAAGGATTTAATTTTTGGAAATTAAATCAAGAGAGAGAATTATTTCTAAAGTGTTTAGAAAAAGGATTAATAATTAAAAGGTGTTTTAATTATTAATGAGAATAATAAATGGGATAATAATAATAATATTTATGGGAAAATTTCAGCTGAAAATTTTGCCTATAAATATACTATTATAGACCCTATATTTTATTCGAACCCCAAAACCCAAAAAGTTTGGAAAACCCAATTCTCTCCACCTCCTTCCTCCTCCTTAATATCGTTTTCTTGGTGGATACCGGTGGAGTGCTTCACACTTGAGGAGCAACTGCTAAGGATCTCTGATCGTTGTCTCCGAATTATTTTAAAGGTTAGATTCGATCCCTATGTTTTTACCACGATTTATATGCTTTTATTTGGATTTTATATGTGTAAAAAGTGTTTTGCCATGCCCCGCTGTGATTAAAATCCAACACACCTTACTTTCAGAATCTGAAGTGTCTGTCCAGCTTTTCTTCATTGTGACAAGAGCCTTGCCTTTGTCACTCTTCACTTTCTTGCAATCAAGAGATATGTGGCCTTTCTCACCACAGTTGTAGCATTTGACATTTGTGTAATCTCCTCTGTCAGACTTTCCTCCTTTGCCTTCAGATTTTCTGAAACTCTTCTTATCAGAACTTGCACCTTTCCTGGAAAACTTCTTTCCCTTTCTGAATTTCCTGTATGCAATCCTTGTGATTCCTTTCACCATAAGAGCACACAGCTTCATCATCTCTTCATCATGATCCATCTCAGGTAAGCTTTCAGTTTCTGAGTCATCATCAGTATCAGAACTTGATGATTCAGTATCAGACTTTGTGATGAGAGTTTTTCCCTTGCCTTTCCTTGAGGCAGCTGCTTTGGGGGATTCCTCCTCAGCCTTAAGAGCAACTGTCCTTGACTTTCTTTCATTCCTCTTGCTTCTTTGTTCCATCTCAAGTTCATGAGTCTTGAGCATCCCATAAATTTCATCAAAAGTTGTTTCTTCAAGAGCATAGTTGTCACTTATAGTGGTGCCTTCAAATCCCAACATTCAGGAAGAGTTAACAGGAATTTAAGATTGGAATCTTCAAGATCATATTCCTTGTCAACTAGTGACAAATCATTCAAGAGTTTGACAAATCTGTCATATAAACCAGTTAATGACTCATTGGGCTTTGAGTCAAAGTGTTCATACTCTTGAGTGAGTATAGTCTTCCTGTTTTTCTTAATTGAATCAGTTCCATGGCACCTTGTCTCCAAGGCATCCCATATCTCCTTTGCAGTCTTGCAGTTAATTATCATGTTTGACATTACATTATCAATGGCACTATGCAGCAAGTGTCTTAGCATCCTTAGCAATTGATGAGATATCTTCAGCAGTGTAATCACTCTTCTCCTTTGGTACAGACTTTGTTGGTTCACCTGCAACTACAACAGAGAGTTTGGTTGGCTTGTGTGGTCCTTCATTGATTCTATCAAGGTATTCTAGATCAGTAGCTTCCAGAAACATAGACATCCTCACCTTCCATATGGGGTATTCAGATAGTTTCAGTATGGGAACTCTAATAGTCTCATATCGACTATGGATTTGAGTCTTTGGAGGTTCTTCAGTTTTGGTGGGCTTGGTTGAAGTTTGTTCTTCTTCAGACATGATTGTTTTTGGATCTTAAACTATTTGTGTGTTAACAGATTGCTCTGATACCACTTGTTAGGTCACACACACTATAGAAGTGGGTTGAATACAGTGTTTATCACAATCAAATCGAATTAAAGAACTCAAGTAACAGAAAACAGATTTTATTCAACACAATAAACTCTGTTAAAATATGGAACTGTCCTCTCTCGGTGATGAACAAATTATCACGAGAGCTGCTAGGGTTACAATAAATAATAACTTCGATTATAATAACACATATAGTGTAAACCCTATGTCTGTATTTATATACTACACAGTTACAAGATAATCTCTAATTGATATTGAATATGATTCTGTATCCTAAAATATATCAATTAGATATATTCTTTTCCAAGTCTTCTATTTTCCATAGAAATCTTCTCCATGCATATCTCTTCTTTATTTAGTCTTGGTCTTCTTTCCTTTCAATCAGCCTTTCCTTAATTGTTCGTCCTCCCGTACTTAAGTTCTGATATCCATCTTCTGATAATTATCTCCTGATAATTTAAGTACTGATATCCTTAAGTTCTGACTTCCAGTAAGTGCTGATTTCAGTAAGTACTGATATTTCCTATTTGTTAAGATCTGAAAACTAAACATAAAATACATTAGACATGACATCTCAAATATATCTAACATAATGAATGGCGGGGTTGCAGTGCAACACCCGCCGATAACTCGTTTTTTGAACTATGTGCCTCTCCCCCTTGTGTTTCCATATCAGTAAACTGGTTCTGGGCTATGCATGAATTTTGGTCCTGGGCCAATGTTGCCAATGTAATTCTACGTCTTTTAGGGTCCGAAATAAGAAGGCTATCCAGCCCACCAAATTCTCCCTCCTTGAGCAGATTTGAATTATTATCACTTGGTTGATACTTATCATTCTGTTTACTTCCAGTAATAATCCCTGAAATTTTGCCCTTAGCATTACTAGTGGAATGAGTCACAATCTCCGAAATATTGCTAAGTTGTTGCTTTTGTGCCACAATTTCAGGACTTGCCTTATCTTCATCATTTCCTTCTTTCTCGCCGGAATATCTCGCCTAAGTTCTCCCACCACTACGCAACCACTTAGCACCCATAGTATGTGTCCTCCTTCTTGGATCAGCACGAAGCCACGTTCCATATGGCTTTTCAATACTCTCCAGAGGTGTTTCGAAAATACGATCACAAAATCTCTCTCCATGCCCTATCATTCCACAAATAACGCAGAATGTAGGTATAGTTTCATACTTAAAGTTCACCCAACACCATTCTTATTCTGACTTCCTGAGCTTCATTCTTCGCTTAATCGGGATATCTAACGGTATGGACACACGTATACGCAAGAACTCTCTCCAAACTCCAGTAAAATTATTAGGATCCCCATCAATATAAGTGCCAATATAATTGCCAATATCTTTTGCCACTTGTTGGGACATGAAACCTGCAATCATATCATGAAGTTGGACGCATAATTCAATGTTCTTAATTTCAACCATCCTGGGATTGTCACCTTCTTTAATTCGATGCAGGACCAAATAGAAACGATGAAACGTCCATGGACTCCCCTCTATTACCCTTTTGATATCAAGTTCATGATAGAACTGGAACAGAAATTTGTTTGAATCCAACTGCTTAATATACACACCTTTCCCAAGCCTCCACAAGGCAGCCATTTTGTATTGCATAGCTTGAAAGTGAATAGTGGAATCCGTCAAGAACTTTCCCACAAGGTACCAACGTAAATTTATTTCACTAAGATCCTCAGCGTCATTCTTATAGTTAAGGCCCCTCTCTTCTTCGTCTTCAATTTGTATTGACGTAAAGACTTCTTTCATTTCTTGCAGACTGATTTTTGGTTTGTCCATGCTCAAGATTGTAATAATCCAGAGAAATGGATATGAAAAAAGAAATAAGGCTAATAATTGGAGGCAGGTTAAAACAAAATACGAAAAAGTGACATTTACTTAAGAGAACCTCACATGTCAAATGACAAGACACACAAACGTGATCTTAAACTCCCAAATATTTGTTCTTTGGCCTCCGCAACCAATCTATTATAGTGTATATATAGTATATATATATAGATGTAAAAGAAAAAAACGGGCACCGGTTACTGTCAAGGAGTCGTATTTGATTTTGGTCTTACTAGTTACTAGCCACACAACATACCAACCAAACCCAAAATCATGATTTTGATAAATAATTTCATTATAGTATTATATTTCAATTAACTTGTTAGCGTCTTTCTATCCAAACCTTTAGTGATTACACCTACTGCGCACACTAGTACAAAATATTCTTGCAACAAAATATTTACAATTGTAGATCAGTTGTTGGAGTCTGTTGAACTGTATTTTAGTCAATCCTGTCATCCTTGAGCAATATTAGTACAATGTATCCTCAAAGTGTTAAACTGATTTGTGAGTGCTTTATCAAACCATCGAATATAGAGGGAAATAAAGCAGTACTTCATAGAACACCATGGGATCTTTGCATGCTCAATGGTCATTACATTCAGAAAGGCCTTCTTTTTCGAAAACATCCACTTTCCGATGATCAAGAAAACTCCATTCAAGGTTTTCTTGACAGACTTAAGAATTCCCTCTCTATCACTCTTGCTCATTTTTACCCGCTTGCAGGTCGCCTGGCTACCCAAACAACCGATGATCCACATTCGTACGTGGTGTATATAGATTGCGGTAACAGTCCTGGAGCCAGATTTGTCCATTCCAGACTGAATTTAACAGTGTCTGATATTTTATCACCACCCTATGTACCTTCTGTTGTTGAGCATTTTTTTGACCATTACAAGGCTGTTAACCATGATGGTCACAGCTTGTCGTTGCTAACGGTACAAGTGACTGAGCTAAGTGATGGTATCTTCATTGGGTTTTCGGCCAACCATTGTGTGGCTGATGGTACTTCTTATTGGCAATTTATCAACACTTTATCAGAAGTGTTTCAAGAAAATATAGGCAACGAGGCAATACAAATCTCGCGTCCACCTGTTCAAGGATGTTGGTTTCCTGATGCATATGGCCCCTTTTACAACCTTCCTTTTACTCATCATGATCAATTCATTGACAGGTATGAAGGTCCCGAGCTCAAAGAAAGAATATTTCACTTCTCGTTTGCTGCATTAGCAAGAATTAAAGCAAAAGCGAATGATCTCTGTAAAGATAGAGGCATAACTGTATCAAGTTTACAAGCCTTATCTGCCTTAATCTGGAGATGTGTGACGCGTGTTCGCGGGTTGCAACAAAATGATATTAGCATTTTTAGAACATCAGTGAATATCAGATCAAGGTTAAATCCACCCTTGCCACAAAATTATTTTGGCAACTGCATACAGTCAGTTGGAGCAGTAACTACAGCTAGTGAGCTGCTGGAGAATGATTTAGGCTGGGCTGCTGCACAGTTAACTGAAGCTATAGCTAAACACGACGACAAGGCTGTGAGAGAGGCCCTTATGAAATGGTTGCAAAATCCTGTTATATACCAATTTAAGCAAATAGTTAGACCTGGGCTGGTTATGTTTGGGAGCTCCCCACGGTTTGATATGTATGGAAACGAATTTGGATTGGGAAAAGCGGTGGCGGTGCTGAGTGGACATGACAACAAGTTCGATGGCAAGGGGACTCTGTATCCTGGGAAACAAGGTGGAGGAAGCATTGATGTAGATTTGTGCCTGATTCCCCATACCATGAGTGCTTTGGAAAGAGACCAGGAGTTGTTGGATGCTCTCAATTTTTCATAATGATCGAATTCGAACCATGTAAGGATTTAGTTTCATGTACTGGCAGACACAGTTCTAAGAACCTAGTCATTGCTATGCTGTGTGCTTAGATAAATTGAGAGTTGGAATAAATTTACTGAATTACTTGAGTGTTGAGATGTTTTTAATCAACTATTCAGTGCACTATACTCAAGTAAGCTACCTACAACTACAATCATCGATTCTCGCAACTATGAGCTGTGTTCATGTAACAGAATTTGAGTTGTGATCATTTCTATAAACTTTCTAGTAACCAATACTTAGGAGAGGTTGATATTACAAATTTGGTCAAAAGCAAGATGCACAGAAGGCTGATTGGCCTGATTCGTTTAAAGCTTGTCGAGCTGCTGTACTTCAGTTTCTTGGACTACACTTTCTCCACCCCTGCATTAAATTAAATAGAAACAATCACCAAAATATCACATTTTCAAAACAGATGACCCTCATCTGCCCACCGGATACTGAGTTTCGTGCGGCATATCAATTTCTTTTTACTTTTTGGACAAGGGCTGATACACATTTTTCCATACATATTCGGGTCTAATACGCAACTTACACATGCGTAGTAGGGCCGATACAGTAGAGGAAATTGCGTATCACCCTATATTATAGACGATATTTCGTGTCTGAATGGATATTTCGGGCCAAAATTTTGAAAAATGGAAAGTTGAAAATGTGATATTTTAGCGTAAAATGAGTGTATTTCGCCTTAGATGCTTGGATTTTGTTTACTCATTTCTGAATATATAATAAAGTCCCGGGGTAGAATTTTTTTGGTGCCCAAAAATAAATCAAAAAAAATATATATATAAAAACTAATATATCGATAGTGTTTACATAGACTTGGATTTAAAATATAAAATATAAAAAGTAATTAAGACCAAAAAACACACAGAGCAGAGATCAACAACTAGGAACTAGGTGTTGCAGATGACATATTATGTTGGATCTAGCATAGGAAAGAACAATCACATCCTTTAATCCATGAACAAGTTGCACTGACATAGTTTGATCCATATTCACTTTGGCAGGAGCTGATGCAATTACTCTCACTACAATGAACAGTGTGGATTACTTTAGTACATATGTTGTTTCCTGTAGGGAGTCCTCCAGTTACCTCAGCAGAATGGCTGCTACCAAATTCATCAGAGGAAAGGCTACCTGTAATCAAAACAACAAGAAGAACCATAACATATATTTTCCGATCGAGTATTTAAAAATATTACTATTTGTTGGAATTTTTTGTAAATAAAAACAGATAACAAATAGTTTAATTCACGAAAATAAAATTTTAAAAAACAATTGTCCCTTTGCCTATATTTTTTCTGATTTTCAAATCAAATTTTGTGGTCGGGATACTATTTAGCTACGTTTTGTGAGTAACTTGATCAATCTTTATGCTTGAATCTTCCATTTAAGAATACTGCATTTATGTATAGAATCACACGTGCCCCTATCAGTTCCAACATGTTTTCTTTTTGTTATATTAATTTTTATGCACGGGTATGTTCTCTAATTCGTGAATTGATATTATTTTGATTGTAATTATCGAATATATATTCATGTTGTTTCATGATGGATCGATTAACTAAATATCTCTTTTTATGGAATTGAGATCGATGTCGTACTTAACGTGTTTTTTCTCAAAATGAATTGAATATACGACAATGAAATCGAAATATACTATCAAAATATTATACAAATGACAGCACACATATCTCATGAAATTAATTACAATGAATGAAATATTGCAAAGTTAATTAAAGAATTACTATATTTGTTTACATGGTATAATTAGTGATACAAACTACAATAAATATGAGATAATTCTTAATTTACATATTAGAAAATGTAATTATTGGATATGAAAGCCGACATATTAAATATAATATTGTATAATTGATAATATAAATACATTTTTCAATATATATCATTTTTTATGATAAATATATTAATAGATAGGTCAGTAATCAATGGTTATGGAAATTGAAAAATGGACTACATCGGTTGAACTACCGTCAAAAATCAAAAATTTACATATTTTTATATTCTTTTTAAAATATATAAGTAAAATAATTATATTTGAGATGTGTAAAATTGTATTTGTACATCCATTCTAAGTTATAACATTATTTTGTGTGCATTATTTATTAAAGTAATAAGAGTCTTAATCATCTTTACGCATATCTCTTCTTTTTCCCTTATCTTTTTAGTTTCTATTCGGCAGCCTCCTGGTTTCTTCATTTAAAAACGTCATTCTTCACCAACTCGATGCCGAGTATATTTCTTCTTCCTTTTATTCTCTTCATAGCCTCAAATCGTGTGTTTGATTCGTCAAATTTTGACCGGAAAATTGCCGATTTTGATCGAAAATGGCAAAAATGTTGCATGCTCCGATTTTGCTCTATAATATTGTTTGGTTGTTTTCTAGCAATTTATCGGCAAAATTGTCGATTTCTATAACACTGCAGTAATATTATAACTCTTTTACTTATACCTCTGAAAAACTTTAAATTGGTTAATGTAAGAAAAATGATTCACCTGGCCATTGTAAAATATTAATGTAACCGTAATGTAACCGTAATGTCTTCTCCTCCTCCTTCTGCTCCTCCTTCTTCTTCTCCTTCTTCTTCTTCTCCTCCTTCTTCTCCTTCTTCTCCTTCTTCTTCTCCTGCTTCTTCTTCTTCTTCTCCTTCTTCTTTTTCCTCTTCTTCTTCTCCTTCTTCTTCTTCTTCTCCTTCTTCTCCTTCTTCTTCTTCTCCTTCTTCTTCTTCTTCTCCTTCTTCTTCTTCTTCTTCTTCTTCTTCTTCTTCTTCTTCTTCTTCTTCTCCTTCTTCTGCTCCTTCTCCTTCTCCTTCTTCTCCTTCTCCTTTTTCTGCTTCTCCTTCTGCTTCTTCTCCTTCTCCTTCCTTCTTCTCCTTCTCCTTTTCTGCTCTTTCTCCTTCTTCTCCGTCTTCCTCCCTTTTCTCACTTCTTCTCTTCTCTCTCCTTCTTCTTCTCCTTTTATTTCCTTCTTTCTTCTTTCTCTATTCTCCACTTCTCCTTCTTCTCCTCTCCTCTTCTATCCTAATGCTCCTCTCCTTTGCTCCCTCGTCCTGCTCCTCCTCATTCTCCTCCTCCTTCTCCTGTCCTTCCTTTCCTGCTCCTTCTCTGCTCCTCTCCTTCTCCTCCTCCTCCTTCCTCTCCCCTTCTCCTCCTTCTCCTTCTCCTTCTCCTTCTTCTCCTTCTTCTCCTTCTTCTCCTCCTTCTCCCCATTCTTATTCTCACACCGGAGTTGCCGCGGGGACACATCCCCCCTCCAGTTTTGTTTTGCAGAGTCTCCTATATAGCAGGTTAGCGCCACATCATCCGTTACGTGTACAGGGCTCGAACTTACGTGAGAGAGGAAAAGATCCAGGTGATTCACTTTGTATTTACATTGACTTGACGTCCTACTAATATAAAAGATGATGTTGAGATTTTAGAGGGACTTATTCCGATCAGAATTCTGGTTGGGGGACTCAGTTCTCTATCACTCTAACATTCTCACAATTTATTGTGGAGCATGAAAGATAAATTAATATTTCAAAAATATCCTAAAAGCGTCTAAAAAATATCCTCAAATGGCTTCCTGTCACCAAAACATTTTCACAATTTATTATGGACACGAAAATAAACTAATATCCCAATAATATCTTAAAAAGAGTCTCAAAAATATTCTGAAAAAAGAATTTCTCTATTACCTTAAAAATTTAAAATGACCGATTCTTTGACGATTCGCGGATTATTTTTTCAACTTGACTTAGTAGAAAAAAAATATATTCACATCTGTTTACTCACTCACATGTTGCACTGAGATAGTGCCTGTTTGCCATCCCCATATTTCGTCATATATGGACGGAAAGCCCGTTATCAACTTGGACGGATTGTTTGGTGTTTCATGCACATGTTTGCCATCCCCATATTTCGTCATATATGGACGGAAGGCCCGTTATCAATTTGGACGGATTGTTTGGTGTTTCATACACAAATGATCATTTAATTACATATATGTTGTAAACTTTGAAAGTTATAAAAACTAACTTTACCTTTCTTCGTTTGTCCATTCTTCTACATCCTAGTTTTACTTTTCCTTGTCTTAATTTTGTACCTTTTTATTATTTTAGTTTATTTTGATAGTCATTATTTATTTAAAATACTTGTAATTTACATTAAATTAATGCACATGATTTTTAAACCCTCACTTTATTCATTTATTTTAACTTTATTATCTCGTATATCTATTTTGATTTACTTTTGCCGCTCATATTATGTTAAGATTGTAGTTTTTATTTTACTTTTATATTTTTAGTAATTTTTATTTTAATATTTTTGTTTTAAGTTTTATATAACAAACCAAACCGAACATATATATGCAGTATATACCGTTTAGACTAGTGTATGAGGATGATAAGACGTACGCAGATTATACCCTTATTTTGTTAACATTTTTATTTTAAATTTTATATACATGTATTAAATTATCATATTAAAAATATTTTGATTTTCTAAAAAAATTATAAGTTACAAGTTATGATTACCAAACACATCAACAACTTATAAGTAAATTATAGATAAAATTATCCAAACGACTAAATAACTTATAAATTACGATGTTCATATTATTTATATGAACTTTTCAATTTAAATTCATAAATTACATTTTTCAAGAAATCTCAAACAGACCCGTAATTTGGTCCATATCAGCTATTTTTCTTTGGTACATGTGTTGTTACCAGTTGGGAGTCCATATTGATTGGTGGAAGGGCTGATAAGTTGGGGAGCAGAGTGCTGCTACCAAATTGATCTTTCGGAAGAATGGCTACCAATAATCAAAAGGAGAACCAAATCAAATATTTTAGCCATGCTCCTCCTACGGACTACGGTACAGAAATATTGTTTTCGACTTACTTTGTCAAATATAATATAAGAACTTATATAAAAGTAAATATATAATGTATTTATGATTACACGTATCTACACTAAATTATAATAATTGTAATGAGTTATAATTTGATATCTCCTTTTTTGGTTGGTTTGATTATCCTCAATCATAATTGTCAGATTTTTTTTATTAAATAATCAGAATCGTTAAATTCAAATACTAAAACAATTTACATTATTCAAATTTCAAGGTTCGAATCCGGGCAAGAGCGAATATTATATTATTATTTATACACAACTCAAGTTTTCATGTTCGAATTCCGACAACAACAAATTTCATATTATTAGTTATAAATATATTAACAAGTTTCATAAATCAAATCTTATCAATCATATATTATTTAATCTTAACTAAAATAAAATTTAATTAAAATATAATCATATTTGCTTATATTTTTTTAATAACCAAAATTGGGGGAATAACCGTTGAATCAAATTATACCACATCCTGATTATTATAGTATAGTATAGATACTAGCCTAAAACCCGTGCGATGCACGGTTGTTTTAAATAATTATTATTTGATTATTATTTTTTTAATATTATATTAATTATAGTTACAGAGAAAAGGTGAAGAAGTTTGAAGTTATTCGAGAACTCCAGAATGACTTATCGAGAAGTTCAAAATGGCTTATTGAGAAGTTTAAGAGATATCGGCAAGTCAAATGAAAATATGAATATATGAGATATCGACAAATCATTTCTTCATATAAAGAACTCAGAGATATCGACAAGTCAAAATGAAAATATGAAGATTAGAGATATCGAAAAGTCAATTTCTTGTTAGAGATCTCAGAAATATCGACAAGTCAAAATGTATATAAAGATTTCATTAATATCGACAAGCCATTTTTACATGGGTACCTGTTTTTTGATACATATATAATTTACTTAATTATCTTTACTTATATTTTTATAAATACAATTTTCACAAAATTGAATTTAAATTTGTATGCGATCGGGTTCTTTAATTGTTATCCTCTTAAAACCCCCAATACTAGCACGCGGGGAGTCCTGCCCCTAGCCTGACAAATAAGTTAATTCTAATGATAGAAAATAATTTAATTTTAAAAAATAGTACTTACAAGTTACACCTGAATCTTTGATTTTAGATACAAAGTTGTGATGTCAGATCTTATGAAAGGTGAAAAAGTGAGATGGAGTAAAAGTAAGGAAAGTTTTTTATTTAAGTTTGGAATTTTTTTTTTAAATACTTATCAGATTTTTTTATCTCATTTTTTTGGAAAAATGTATAAAATAATATATACATTTGGGGCATTTAAAGCTGAAAAATAATGTATTTTGGGTATTTTTTAAATAAAATAATATATATTAAAAAAATTAATGCAGTTTTAAGAAAATTATATTATTGAACCGAGTTAAAGAAAGTTAAAATTTATTAGATAATTTATTGATTGATATAATGACATTGAACTAACACAAAATAATATATATAACTCATCCGAGCTAAAACAAAATAATGTTCAACCCAATCTAAAACTAAATTTACAATAAACTAAATATAATTACTTAAAGCTGGTTGATATAATGGGTTTTTCTTATGCCTTTAATGTTAGAAAATGGAAAGTTTGAGGCATGTTTTAGACATGTTCTTAATGTAATTTCATAAATCTAATTGTTGGAGGTTATTCTTTGTAATGAGGACTTAAACTTTCATGTTTGGATCTAAGTCATTTTCTTAGTGTAATCAATAAAGAAATTGAGTTGAAGTTAGTAGCTTGAAAAGGGTTGTGTGAGTTTGTCCCACATTGATTAAGTAAGCGAAAAAGTTTACTTAATGTTTAATTATAATATTTACTGACTTATTATATTTTTTTTAATATGAATATTGAATCTGAATATCAGGATTTGGACAAAATGCACTGAATTGATTATCCACCGGGGTACAAAATGCACTGAACTGATTATCCGTTGGAGTACAAATTGTACATTATCCGTCGGGGTACAAAGTGTACATTATCCGTCAGGGTACAAAGTGTACATTATCCGTCGGGGTACAAAGTATGCATTATCCACCGGGGTACAAAGTGTACATTATCCGTCGGGGTACTAAGTGAGCATTATCCATCGGTGTACAATGTATGGATTATCCATCGGTGTACTAAGCATTATCCACCGGGGATGGGATGTTTTTGATTCCGAAAGTATTCATTAAATGCATTTAAGTCAGAATATTTATTTAATTAATAAAACATATTCAGTTATGTTTTGGGATGTATTATATATACTGAACAAAAATTTTTGGAATAAGTAGGTTGAAATACGTTGAAATATACATACGTAAAACCCTAGATATCATCTTCCTCTTTGTCTCTCCTCCAAAATTATACAGATTAGCATAGGGTTTTGGCGACTGAGGTCTGATCGCTATTTGTACATCGAGTTGCTGTGAACCGGTGTGTTGTTGATGTTTTATCCTGGGAGGGTTATTGCAGTCTCTGAACACAGTAAGTGAGGGTAATAAACTCTTCAAGAACAGCCTCTTCCTCTCGAGGGATTGGTGACTCGGCTGTGATTGAAAGCTTCATTACGCTAAGCTTTCTTTCTCCTCTTATTTTTCTTTTACAGTTGCTGATTATTTTTTATTTACGACCTTCGTGTTTTGTTTTCGTTATTGGTGCTATTTCCTTGTTCTTGTTATTAGTTATATAATTGCCTCATTATGTTAGTATAGTAGTAATTTACTATTGTTTTTTCCCAACAATCTTGAAGAGTTTAATTTTGTTATATAGCTATTTAACGATATGGTTAACGAAACTGATACTCCTGTTGGTGAGACTCCTGTTGTTGTTGGTTCTGGTTCTAGAGTTACTGCGTCCACCATAGATTGGACCACGTACAGATTTCCACAACCTATTGATTTATCGGGCATACCTGATAAATTCAGTGGGGGGCTTCTTGTTCTCGCTGGCAGAAAAAGATGAAGCTCTGGTTAACTGTTAAGGGTCTATGGCCGGTGGTACAGTATGATCAACCCGTTGTGGATCAAGAAAAGTCTGAAACTATGATTGTTTATGCGCTATGGGCTGAGAAGGATGGGGTGGCTAGGGCTGCCATTCTGGCTGCTTTAGCGAACACTCTGTTTGATGTTTATTCATCGGATGCTTATAGTGCTAAGCAGTTGTGGGAGAAGCTGGACCAAACCCATAATACTGATTCTCAAGGTCTTGAGAAGTATTCTGTGGCGAGGTTTCTTGATTACAAGCTGGTGGATACCAAATCCATGACTGAGCAAGTACATGAGTTTGAGATGTTGGTGCATGCTTTGGGTGAGTCTGGAATGGACTTACCTGAGAAGTTTAAGGTGATGGCTGTGATTGAAAAGCTCCCTAAGTCTTGGGAGGAGTTTGCTCTCTCCATAAAAAGACAGAAAGGAGATATCACATGGACAAACCTTATGCTGGACATCTCTGTGCAGGAACGGCACAAGTCCAAACAAGGACATGTGATGCCTGTTGAACATGGGAGTAGTTCGAAGGTGAACGTACTGACTGTTGGGCAGAAAAGGAAATATGTCAGTAAGAAGGATAACACTAAACCGAAAAATGACAAGAACAAGGCTAAGAAACCAAAGGCAAATAAATCTTGTTGGTCTTGTGGATAGGCTGGTCATTGGAGTAAAGACTGTCCTGTGAAGAAAGCAAAGAAAGCTGGAGTGGTAGCTCAAGCAAACACTGTGCTTGGACTTGCAACCACTAGTGGGCCTGTGGCTAACATGGTTGTTGGTGAGGTTGTTTCCTCCGACGCCAACGACGGGTATGTTAACTACAACCCTGAACTACTTTCCACTTATCTGTCTAATGAATGGTTGATTGATATTGGAGCTAATGTGCATATTTGTGCTGATATTACTCTGTTTGTATTTTATCAACAGCTCATGGAGTGACAGTGACGATGGGGAATGCTAGTGCTGCTCAAGTGCTTGGAATAGGAAACGTGGACCTCAAGTTTGCTTCTGGGCGGATTCTATCTCTCACTAGAGTACATCATGTTCCCTCTATTCGTAGAAACATTATTAGTGGAAGCAGTTTAGTTAAAAATGGCTTTGAACTTTCTCTCAAATGTAATAAAGTAGTTATTACTCATACTTGTACTTTTTATGGCAAGGGTTACTTGTCTGACGGTTTATTTTTAATAAATGTGGAGCCTATTTTGGGCAGTTTTATTAATGATAGTGTTGCACCTTCTGTTAATTGTGTAGAATCATCTGATTTGTGGCACTTACGACTTGGTCATTTAAATTTTGGTGCTCTAAAGAATATGATGAATTTAGAGTTGATTCCAAAACATGCCATTGATAAGAAAACTAAATGTCAAGTATGTGTGACTGCTAAATTAACAAGGAAACCATTTCATAATGTTGTTAGGGATTCTGACTTGTTAGATTTAGTACACACAGACATATGTGAATTTGGTGGTGTGTTGACTAAGGATCATTGTAGATATTTCATTACCTTTATAGATAATTGTAGTAGATATTGTTATGTTTATTTACTTAAACATAAAGATGAAGCACTAGATAAATTCATTATGTTTAAAAATGAAGCTGAAACACAAACTGGCAAAGTACTTAAAAGGTTGAGGTCGGATAGAGGTGGTGAGTATACGAGTACCTCATTTAATGAATTTTGCGCAAGCAATGGTATAGTTCATGAGGTGACTCCTCCATACACACCTGAGTCTAATGGGGTGGCAGAGCGAAAGAACAGAACTTTTAAAGATATAATTAACAGTATGCTGATTAATTCGGGGTTGCCTAAGTACATGTGGGGAGAGGCTCTGAATACGGCTTGCCATATTCTGAACAGAGTCCCTCTGAAATACATGGATAAGACTCCTTATGAATTATGGAGAAAGCGTAATACTAGTTTGAGTTATCTTCGTGTGTGGGGGTGCCTCGCCAAGGTGCTTGTCCCTGAACACAAGAGAAAGAAACTAGGACCGAAAACTGTTGATTGTGTCTTTCTGGGCTATCTTGAAACCACAATTGCTATGAGATTTTTGGTTTTAAAATCTGATATAGATGGTATTGTGGTGAATACGATAGTTGAGTTTCGTGATGCAACATTTTTTGAGGATGTGTTCCCTATGAAGACTGGTATACCACAAGGTACTTTTGATGATGATCCCACTCGCACATCGAGTTCCATTCCCGATCATGTGGAAAGGATGACGAATGTGGGGGCGGATCCTCGTAGTAGCTCTACTCCTAACGAAGTAGAGGAACCTAGAAGGAGTAAGCGTGCAAGGCTAGTCAAGGACTTTGGAAGTGATTACATCACCTACAATGTTGAGGACAAACCTTTAACTTTTCATCAGGCCATGGATGCTTCGGAGTCAAGGCGTTGTGAAGAGTGAGATGGACTCCATTGTTTCTAACGGAACATGGGAGTTAGTCGATCTCCCTCCTGGGTGTTCTACTATAGGATGTAAGTGGATTTTCAAGAGGAAGTTAAACCCTGATGGTTCAATAGATAAGTACAAGGCTAGGCTAGTTGCTAAGGGCTTTAGGCAAAGAGAAGGAATTGACTATTTTGATACATACTCTCCTGTAGCTAGAATGACAACAATCAGATTGCTTATTGCATTAGCTTCCGTACATGGTCTTATCATCCATCAGATGGATATAAAAACAGCTTTTCTTCATGGTGACCTTGAAGAAGAGATTTATATGGATTAGCCTGAGAGATTTGTTGCTTCTGGTAACGAGAGGAAAGTATGTAACTTAATCAAATCCATTTATGGCCTAAACCAAGCTCCTATAGACTGGCACAAGAAGTTTGATGAAACTGTTTTAAGCTTTGAGTTTTTAGTTAATGAAAGTAACAAGTGCGTCTACTATAAGGTTAGAGGAAATGAATATGTGATTGTGTGCCTATATGTGGATGATATTTTGTTGTTTGGAACCAATATTGAGATTATTAACGAGATAAAGAGTTTCTTAAAAAGGCATTTTGAGATGAAGGATATGGGTGAAGCTAGTGTGATTCTTGGGATCAAGTTGACTCGATCAACCGATGGAATAACCTTGTCACAGTCTCATTATATAGAGAAATCTATACTTGAGAAGTATGGTTATTCAAATTGTAGAATCGCTAGTACTCCATTCGATCCTAAAGTTGGCATTATCAAGAATAGTTCAGGTATTCCTGTGTCTCAGTTAAGGTATTCTCAGATTATTGGGAGTTTGCAATATCTTGCTAATGTGACTTGACCAGATATTTCTTATTCTGTGTCTAAGTTAGCTAGATATACAAGCTGTCCGAACAAGACTCATTGGGAGGCACTAGATAGAGTTCTTAGATATCTCAAGGGAACAATTTCTCTTGGCTTGCATTATCGGAGATTTCTGGGGTACTCGAGGGGTACAGTGATGCAAGTTGGATAGCTAAGAAATCTGGTTCCAATGGAGTGACTGGATATGTGTTTACCCTTGCGGGTGGAGCAGTGTCCTGGAAGTCTTCTAGATAGACTTTGATTACTCGGTCTACTTTTGAGGCTAAGTTGTGTGCCTTGATGTCACGGGGACAGAGGCTGAATGGTTACATGGACTCATGAGTATGTTACCTGTAGTAAACAAGCCGCTTCCTGCCATTTATGTTCATTGTGATAGCCGTACAACTATCGACAAAGTCAGAAGTGTTAAGTATAATGCTAAAATAAAGAGACACATCCAAGTTAGGCTTAAGTCTATAAGGAGTCTTGTGTCTGATAGGATTGTTGCTATAGAATTCATAGGAACTCGGGATAATATAGCTGATCCTTTGACTAAGGGGCTTGAGCATGCTGTGGTCCTTAAGTCGAGGTTGGGATGGGACTGATAACCCATCATGGTTCATCTACAGCGGGAACCCAATACACCTGAGAGGAGATCCCTCGAAGTGTATTCAATATGGTAATAACAAGTTGTAAGGATGAATCGGTAGTACCTTTACTTTATATAAACTGATACTTACGAATCTGAGTCTATCCCCTGGAAACCTCAAAAGGTGCTGAAACTGCAAGTATAGCAAGAGTTTTATAACTCTGAATGGGGTCAAGTCGTAAGACGAGATGTAAGCAGTACAACTTTGGAGATGCCCAACTAAACGAATGTTATTGTGAGGTCGCAATTAGAGGAAAGGGTTATTCCTCGAAGCATTCAACGAACAGGATCGAGACACGACCATAATGTCTCAAAGTCGTAGATCTGACCATAGCCTTTGACTTGTCGTCGTCTATGGAGTGTGGTTACACTTCACGGATAAAGATTCAAGGTGAAATATTCCATCTATATCCGGTAGCCATCGAAGTAGAGGACTTAGGAGGGTTCAAACCCGGGAGGGTACCGACTCTGAAAAACAAGTCATGATAAAATCTGATATGCATTTCTGTATGGATTTGTGGGGGATTGTTAGAAAATAGAAAGTTTGAGGCATGTTTTAGACATGTTCTTAATGTAATTTCCTAAATCTAATTGTTGGAGGTTGTTCTTTGTAATGAGGACTTAAACTTTCATGTTTGGATCTAAGTCATTTTCTTAGTGTAATCCATAAAGAAATTGAGTTGAAGTTAGTAGCTTGAAAAGGGTTCTGTGGGTTTGTCCCACATTGATTAAATAAGCGAAGAAGTTTACTTGATGTTTAATTATAATATTTACTGACTTATTATATTTTTTTAATATGAATATTGAATCTGAATATCAGGATTTGGACAAAATGCACTGAATTGATTATCCACCGGGGTACAAAATGCACTGAACTGATTATCCGTCGGAGTACAAAGTGTACATTATCCGTCGGGGTACAAAGTGTACATTATCCGTCGGGGTACAAAGTGTACATTATCCGTCGGGGTACAAAGTGTGCATTATCCGTCGGGGTACAAAGTGTGCATTATCCACCGAGGTACAAAATGTACATTATCCGTCGCGGTACTAAGTGAGCATTATCCATCGGTGTACAATGTATGGATTATCCATCGGTGTACTAAGCATTATCCACCGGGGATGGGCTGTTTTTGATTCTGAAAGTATTCATTAAATGCATTTAAGTCAAAATATTTATTTAATTAATATAACAGATTCAGTTATGTTTTGGGATGTATTATATATACTGAACAAAACATTTTGGAATAAGTAGGTTGAAATACGTTGAAATATACATACGTAAAACCCTAGCTATCATCTTCCTCTTTGTCTCTCCTCCAAAATTATACAGGTTAGCATAGGTTTTGGCGACTGAGGTCTGATCGTTGTTTGTAGATCGAGTTGCTGTGAACCGGTGTGTTGTTGTTGTTTTATCCTGGGAGGGTTATTGCAGTCTCTGAACACAGTAAGTGAGGGCAATAAACTCTTCAAGAACAGCCTCTTCCTCTCGAGGGATTGGTGATTCAACTGTGATTGAAAGCTTCATTATGCTAAGCTTTCTTTCTCCTCTTATTTTTCTTTTACAGTTGTTGATTATTTTTTATTTACGATCTTCGTGTTTTGTTTTCGTTGTTGGTGCTATTGCCTTGTTCTTGTTATTGGTTATATAACTGCCTCATTGTGTTAGTATAGTAGTAATTTACTATTGTTTTTTCCCAACATTTAATATCTGTATTATTTTATTAAAATGAAATCCCACCAACCTAATTGTTTGTCAGTGAAAGTATTCTAACTAAAACACATGACCTTGTGTCGTCTTGGACTGGTTTATATTTTCGAAAGCTATTGACTTGGACCAAGTTATGAACCTATGTATTTTAAAAGCTAATTTAATAGTCTCAATTGTTTTAAAAATTATTTACCTATATTTTTGTGACTAATAATCATAAATAGATATTTTAATAAAAATATATTCGGGTATACCGAAGGCATAAATTTTTAATAAAAAATAAAATAAATTAAAATAATAATTATTTAAAATAATCGTGTATCACACGGGTTACGTGCTAGTCTATTTTACTATGTGTTTATAGTTTTCCAAAATAACGAGAGAAGAAGAATTTTAGTTTAGAGTCAAAGTTGAATCAGTTTCATCCTAAACAATCAAACAAACAAACTAGATAAATTGGGATATGAGAGTAAAATAAAGAAATAACTGGTGGTACATATTAGGCTTATTTTGAATAAGATTTCACCTCAAATTGGATTTTTCAAGCGGACCACTTAGACCAACGCTTCTTAATTATAGTTAGTCCACGACTCCGTTAACAAAGATTAATAGGGCTATGTATCTTCATATGTTAGACTAGATTCGAGATTATTAGAGCATATGCACTGGGTGCATATTTTCATTGATTCATCAACTCTATTGATGCTGGACAGTGAAAAGTGAATGCAGCGGTCCATATTTTAGTCCATCAATTTCTGATGGATCATCAATTCATCAAGGTGTCCGTTGATTTTCAAAGGAGTTGTCGATGACCATCAATTGATGGACTTTACACAATTGTACCAAATTTTATACTATATTTGGTGTTGTTCTTCTGCTAAACAATATATAATAATTCTTAAAGCTAAATTTTATAAATTTTAAAGTTTTAGTTTTAGGTTCATACAGTTATTTTTTCATCTGTTCATAAATTATAATTTTTCATAAATTACAATTTTTCAGTATTAATTTGTGATAGGGAATAAATAAATCATGATTACGTAGTAAATGTTGTATTAATTACACATAATTTAGGATGCAAGACCCAATAAGAAGATGTATGATATTCAGACCAAAAAGGTTAACACATTGACCAGGCCTGATGGACCAGATCAGGCCTGATGGAACAAAGAAGGCCCAAAACCCTGATTATTAATTAATTTCGTAATTAATTAATAAGGGAAAAATCAGCTATTGAGAAGAGTCCCAATAAGGAAATAAATCCTTGTAGATTGGCCTCCAAGAAACCCGGTGGGATAAGAAATCAGCTTCCTACTTCCTAGGACTCCAAAGTCCATTCTAATTCAGAGACTTGACCACCAAGTCTCCTATACCAAGTCCAATTCGAGGACTCCCAACATCTATATAAGGGGCCTCACCCCACAAATTAGAACTACGTTTTTTGACTTAATTCTTGGCAATCAGCAAGGTACGTAGACATCTTGTTAAGGCAGATTGAGTCACGAAATACAAGAGCAGTCAAATCGAGCCTCGAAACTCACGTTCCTTAGTAATAAATACAGCAATTATATATCTTAGTTTATAATCCATAACATTTGGCGCCGTCTGTGGGAAACGAACAACAACCATGGCGAGAACATGGAGAATAATTAGAGCTCTTGAGGAAGGAACACCATCGGGGACAACCCAAGTGATCTCGTCAACCGTGGAGATACCCCCCCCCCATTCAATTTATGCAGCCACCCAAGGAGAAGCCCAGATAGGGGCAACTCAACCTCAGCCTCAGCCACAAGGGACGATTCCCTCGGCTATTCAAGGTACGAATCCCCAAGTTCAACAACTACACGCACCTGTGAATTCTCGACCTATCGAGTACGAATATTCGACTGTTGTGACTACTAACCCCCATATGGGATGTCCCTTTACCCCGAGGTTGGAGGAAGTGGACATATTGGACAGAGTGAAGCACGAGGGCGATCGCCCCCATACATACGAGGTTTGGCTCATATCCCTGAGGATCAGGAATTTTCTAGTCCTTACACTAAGAGAGACTCTGAATCTTCGGATGATGAAGTAGCCCCAAGAAGGAGACGTGCTGGCTAAGAGCTGATGGCTGATGGTAGCCAACGTCCTCAAAGCACCCAAGGGACGAATCCCCAACAAGTGCAGGAAAGGATCAGGGCTCACGAGGCTGAGATTCAAAGGCTGAGGCGCGACTTGGAGGCGCACCAGACCACCAGACCCCCAGTACCTCCTAGGGGGAGAAATCCTCCTCCTATCATAGACCTGGATGGTCCAATACAGAGAAGGGTTGTTGTCCCAAGGGCTGATCCAAGCAATCTTCTTCCCCTTGGAGATTCTGATGATCCTACTCCGCCCTTCACTGAAGAAATAATGAATGCCCATATCTCAAGGAAGTTCAAGATGCCAACTATCAAAGCTTATGATGGCACGGGAGATCCCGCGAATCATGTTAGGACATTCTCTAACGCACTGTTGTTGCAGCCCGTGAATGATGCTATTAAGTGTCAGGCCTTTCCTCAAACCCTGTCGGGTATGGCTCAGAGGTGGTATAGTCGTTTGCCCCAAACTCTATTGGGTCGTTCAGAGAATTAAGTCAGGTTTTTATTAAGCAATTCATCAGCGGGAGAGTGCATGAGAAAAGTTCAGCATCTCTTATGAGCATTGTGCAGGGAACAAAGGAATCCTTGAGAGACTACCTGAATCGTTTCACAAAGGAGGCTTTAAAAGTCCCAGACCTTGATGATAAGGTAGCCATGATAGCACTGCAAAAAGGAACTAGGGATGAGTTTTTCAAGATGTCCTTGGCCCAACGCCCCCCTGAAATCATGTTGCAGCTCCAGGATAGGGCAGGGAAGTACATCAAGGTGGAAGAGAGCATGAGGAAGACCGTAGTGAGTAATGAGCCCACTGGAGGCAAGAAGGGAAAAACTGATCTGGAGTATATCGCTAAGGACAAGTGTTAGGTCCCAATGTGTTTGTAGAAGGGGGGTTGAATACAAACAGCACCAAATAATCGATAAATGCGGAATAAAAAATTGAAACAAAATTCAAGTTAAATAAGAATATTATTAAACTTGAAAGGTGTTACAACAACTGTATCGATTACAAGGAATTAATCTCAAATTAATTATCACAAATTTAGAATAAATTCGACATGAACTTTTTCTATTTTTGCAATAATTAGAATCAAATGCTAAACGCGATTTGATATTAAGTTCTAGGGATTTTGATCCGCTAGATTGTTACACAAGAACAAGATAAAGATTTCTAGCTGATTGGATTTAACTTTGCAATCTAGAAATTGATCTTTGAAATAAGCAGATGAAAAATGAAATATTTGCTGCGGCTGCTGTGTTCTTGTTTTTTGTTTTTTGGATGATTGAGTTGTAGTGAACTGCTGTTTGTCTGCTTCTTTTTAATCAACAGAATAGAATTGACCTGGCAAGACAATCCTGAGCTCAGCAAGACAATCGGTAGGACTATCCTTAGAACTAGCAAGACAATCAGAATGAACTAGCAAGACTTTCGGTATGACAATCAATTGTCATACCGATTGTCATAGTAGTTCAAGCAGATTGTTTTTGCTGAATTAATAAGTGATTTTAATCTAATAATAATTCTGGTAAGACAATCAACTGAATTAGCATGACTTTCGGTATGACTATTGATTGTCATACCGATTGTCATACTAATACAATCAGTTGTCTTTTTGGAATTAAAACAGATTTTAACCAATTAAAAATTCTGAAAATTCTAAATATTAATTCAAAATTAATTAATCAATTAATTTAATTAATCAATAAATTAATCTTTGCAGATGTAATTTATTTTCTTAATTAAATTATATGACTTAATTAATTAATAGAGAATTAATACTAATCCTGAGCAACAACCAATCTTCTGAATATCTTCTGAAAATCACCGAAATTATGAATCAATTCCACCACTTCAATGTTGACACTCGATGTACTGTCTGGTTCATGAGTGACTAACTTCCGTGACGTTTCTTCATGTCTTGACTTTGACACTTTGATTTTCTTCAGATTAAATCCTTGTAATTAATGATACTCTGACGAGATCTCTGTCACTTGATTAAATCTGCGATCTTGATTTATATCACTGAGGCATGATCAACTTCTTGAACTTCTTCCAGTGAATTAACTCCTCAAGTCTGTAGATGAACCTTGTTTCTGAATCCTTTGACAGATATTACTTTGCGAGATCTCTTTGACGGTAGATCCACTATTTACTTATTACATTCTTATTTGAGTTGAGTTGAATCCTCGAATATACAAATAGGCTATGACATATGACTTACAATCTCCCCCTATTTGTTTGTTAGACAATAACACACAAATACCTAGAGGATAACTCAACTAACAAATAAGAAAAAGATATAAAAAGAAATGCAAAGTAAATAGTAGAAAAGTTCTGTACTAGATTTAACATTTTCCAGATTCCAAGTAGATGTTCCTCTAGACTGAACATATCTTCAAGTAGTTCCATCTTCATTTGTACAACCACATTTCCTGTTGAGAAGCCCATATCTCTCTTGCTTCTCCCCCTATGAGAATCAACTGATTAAAGAAGATTACCTTCGTTTACCACCTCTTCCATACAATAGGATCCGCAGATAAAAACCAATGGTACTCCCCTTTTGAAAACAGCTTCTTCCCTTACTAGAAAATCACCTTGTGTTTACCACCTCTCCCGTACAATAGGATCCGTAGTTACAAACAACAATGGTGTGGTGTAGTGTACATGTAGGATCTTTTTCTTACTCCCTGCTATTTCTCCCCCTTAGTTGAGGAATCCTCCAAACTATTACTTAAGCTTTTATCTCCCCCTTAAAGAAGGAATGTATGCCGTCGTCTGAAGGAGTTCTCATATATCACTTGGTTGGAAAAGAAATAACAAGTAGTTTCTCTTTCTTCCTCACTGTGAGTGTGTGCTTCTGTTTAGTGTACCTCACATGTGTTTCGCTCTTCTCTCCACTCGTGTTTACACTCATTCTCACAAGTGTATCACTCTTCTCTCATAGCTCCATAATCCAGCTGTACCTGCAAGGAAAATCACCTTAGCCATCCTTAAGGAGGTCACAGGTGGTGCAATGGGAGTTCACAAATCCCCATCCTTGTTAAACTCGTCAGATGAATCTGAGTCATAATCTACAAGTTGCTAGTTTCCCTTTTAGGGTTCTAGATTTGAATTCTGGGAAGGTAAACAATGATCCAACGAATTTAGCATAAAGATCAAAGTTCCCTTCTAATGTCTGTGAAGACATTTCCTTGTGACTCATCAGGTAATATCTGAATAATTGTCAACAAGTTGCCGATCTGCACCTATGTCAGATCCACTATCCGTAGATGCATCCAGGGGATTTAAGCCTGGGGAGGTAGACACTGACCACTGACATATGGCTTTTGGATCAGTATCCTCTCCTAACACCTGTAAAGGCAATTGGTCCATTAACGAACCTTAAACAATCGAATCTGACCTTAAAATGGTCGAAACTCTTGTTTCCGTCAACTCATCCTTTGTGTGTGTAACCTCTCCTTGTGCATCAAGAATTGTTTATGTTTGAAGTGGTGACACTACATCGGATGCCTTGGCTGACAGGCAAAATTCAATAGACGCACCCTGTTGAGAGAATGAATCTAGTAACTGTTTTTGTGCCTTTTCAGCCATTACATCTTTTTGAGAAGATGTATGGGGGCTAGCAGTTGTCTCGGTTTAAATACTACTCATCTATGTAGGAGACAGAGCTACTGGGTTGACTACAGAACCTTCCTTATGTGGTGCACTAAGGCACTATCTCCCTCACGCTCATTCATACTACATTTAGTGGTAAGAGAGTGTTGGTTGGTTCTGTTTCTGTGTTTGTCTTTACAATCTGGATAGATGTTGTGGGTTTTCAACCTCATGACTGTCAACGAAAGAAAGTCATTGGAGACTGAACCTGTAACACAGAATATATGGCACTATAGAGATAAAATGTATTTAAGATGTATAATGAATGAAAATTATACATTTAATCTTTTGAGAGTAATGATGTACAATAGTGATTTCAAAGGATTTTACATGAAATAAGAAATCACTAATGTAGAAAGAAGTTTGATTTTGTTTTTTTTTTAATATGAATGAGTTTTTGATAAAACATTGATCACTTAGGGTAAAGTCTAAGTAATTCTAATTCATGTCAAAAGCTTATAAATATCTGTAACATAATGTTAACAACATATCATTGACCGATACTTGTCAAGTACTTTAGATACTAATTGTTATGTTGCATAAACAATATATCACTGCACATATAAAACAATATGATTGTGCCTAATGATAAGAGAGTTAAAAATATGACGACTCTACTAGTTCATATTAAACAATAACTTCAGTTAGAGTGCCATACCATGTTCTTGACGATTGCTTGAGTAGTACACTAGTTCATACCAACCTGAAGTGAGATTGTGAAGAAGAGATTGCATAGTCCAATAGATCTGCAGCTGCAAAGTCCATGAACTGTGGTGCACTGACTTCCTCTTTTGACTCACCAATCAGGAGTACACTTGTACACATCTTACTAGAGTCCAATTCCAAGTGTAATGTGCAGCAGGTGCCTGATATGTCGTAATATTCTCAAGTCTCGTTACTGGTGCTATATGTTAGATACTGCTTCCTGATAATAACCTAGCACAATATACAAAATTTCACTGATAACATATCCAGCTTGCAAACAGCCATATCCCTCAGATAAACCTTTGCTGTTATCTCCAAAGGTAACCAGGGGGCCAGCTTTCTCAATCCACATTTGATAGCAGGGCTCTATCTCCGGTCATATGTCTTGACGATCCGCTGTCAAGAATCCACACTACCGGTTGTACCTGTTTAATGCCCTGCAATACAAATGGATTAGACCTTCTTCGGAACCCAAGCTTGGCTGGGTCCGGCATACTTGTAAAATTGGCCTTTATCAGGCAAAACAACATTCTTAATTTCAATATTCTCAACGTTCTCAATGACTGAACATTTGACCTTGTGAACAGCCTTGACAAATTTCTGTTTAGGCTTAGGCATAAATGTCTCCTTTCTAGCTTTAGGAGGACTAGCAGTCATAGACCTATCATGCTTTCTATTATTCACATGCTGACGAGGAGTAGTCTTATCATTAGAAACATGCTTACCATTAAAATAAGCAAACAACAGATTAAAAGCACAAGACATACAATCAGGAACACCACATGCTTTATGAGAAGGATTAACAATAGGCAACTTATGCATGGTAGACATGGCATTTGTGTTATCCAACTCATGTGTGTCTGAGTTAGTCTCAGTTGCTTTCACAACCTTGACTGGAACTTTTGACACACTTGACTTGGAGACATATTTCCCATTAGCATTATCTTCAGCACGGATTTCTTCTTGAATAATAAAAGAGGTCTCATCAAATGGTTCAGCAATTGATTCTTTATAGAGGGGTTCATCAACACCCTTAAGCACATGTGGTACTTCCCTGCCTTTAGCACATACATGAGGAGGGGAGTTTATGCCTAATTTTCCAATAGCAGCATTGTAATCATAACCTATTCCATGTGTTTGATTAACAGCTTGCTTATTGTAAAACTCTTTGGACTTCGAACAAGAATTAAAGTAAGCTTTAACCTTAGCCTCAAGACCGGTGATCTTGTCTTTGAGAATAGTTTCGAGTTGTCTATAACAGTCAACTCTATTCTCTAGAAAAGATACTTGTTCTTTTAGTTTATCTTGATTAATGTGCACAAGTCTTAATTCATTGACCTCTTCCTCAAGGTCTTGATTTGTTGATTTAACAATTCATTATCACGACGAGCACAATCTAAGGAATCTCCTAGATGATAAACTAATTCAGCATCAGTAAATTTTACCTCTTTTCTTGACGATGAGGTGCTTGCATTACTAGCCATGAGAGCAAGATTCCCAACTTCTTCATCTTCACTGTCAGTATCATCCCAGCTTCTTCCCTTTGCCAGGTACGCCCTTTCAGATTTACTCTTCTGATTAGAATCGTAAGAGTTCTTCCTAGCTTGTTTTGGCTTCCTGCATTCTGTGGCAAAGTGTCCCAACTCATTACAGTTGAAGCATCGAATGGTGCTTCGATCAACCATCCCTGTTTTATACCCACCACTGCTGGTGTTAGAGGATGAAGATCCACCTTTCAGAAATCTGTTGTAGTTGGACTTGTACTTGAACTTGGGATTCCTTTTGAATCTGACATTTGAGAATCTCTTGACAATCAGGGCCATTGACTCATCCTCCAATTGCTCCAGTTCTTCCAAGGAATAATAATCATCTCCTGATTGATTTGTAGTAGGAGAATCAAATTCTGCTACTATCACATTATCTTCAACCTTGGAAGACTGTACCATTCTTTCTGACTGTTGAGATTGTTGTTGATATTGTGGTTGTTGTTGTTGTTCATCAGCTACTAGAGCAGTAGACGTGCTGACCACTCTTCCTTTCCCGTAAACTTCCTTCTGCTGAATCTGCTCCAACTCATAAGTCTTTAACACACCATAGAGCCTTTCCAAAGAAATCTCACTCAGATCTCTTGCTTCTCTTATGGCAGTGATTCTATGTTCGAGATGAGTTGGCAGTGTTAAAAGGAACTTTTTGTTGACCTCCTTGATGGAATAGTATTTACCATTAATGTTCAGGTTGTTGATCAATGCATTGTACCTCTCAAACACTTCAGTGATTCCTTCTCCTGGATTGGATTTAAAGTATTCATACTCAGAGGTTAGGATTTCTAGTTTGTTCTCCCTAACTTCCTCTGTGCCTTCATTAATAATCTCAATAGTTTCCCAGATATGTTTGGAATCTTTACAATTCATCACATGTCTATTCATCAGGGGATTAAGGGAATCTACTAAGATTAATTGAAGGCTAGCATACAGGGAAGCTTCTTCTATTTCAGCAGGAGAGAAGTCTTCGGGCTCTTTTGGATAGGTTCTAGCTTTAGTAGTCACCGCACCATCTATTATTACCTCCGGTTCAATAACCATCGGAGTTTTTATACCCTTCTTTAACAAGCTTGAATATTTGGGATTTGCAACTTGTAAAAATAATAGCATCTTCTTCTTCCACATGATATAATTTTCTTTATCAAATAGTGGAATTTTAACGGTTCCAACTTTTTGTGAAGTCATTATGAATTTTTGAATAAATAAAAATTCAAGGAGTTGAAAAATCACAAAAGTCTAGGATCTTGATTTGTACGTTAATCAGAAGGCTCTGATACCAATTGTTAGGTCCCAATGTGTTTGTAGAAGGGGGGGTTGAATACAAACAGCACCAAATAATCGATAAATGCGGAATAAAAAATTGAAACAAAATTCAAGTTAAATAAGAATATTATTAAACTTGAAAGGTGTTACAACAACTGTATCGATTACAAGGAATTAATCTCAAATTAATTATCACAAATTTAGAATAAATTCGACATGAACTTTTTCTATTTTTGCAATAATTAGAATCAAATGCTAAACGCGATTTGATATTAAGTTCTAGGGATTTTGATCCGCTAGATTGTTACACAAGAACAAGATAAAGATTTCTAGTTGATTGGATTTAACTTTGCAATCTAGAAATTGATCTTTGAAATAAGCAGATGAAAAATGAAATATTTGCTGCGGCTGTTGTGTTCTTGTTTTTTGTTTTTTGGATGATTGAGTTGTAGTGAACTGCTGTTTGTCTGCTTCTTTTTAATCAACAGAATAGAATTGACCTGGCAAGACAATCCTGAGCTCAGCAAGACAATCGGTAGGACTATCCTTAGAACTAGCAAGACAATCAGAATGAACTAGCAAGACTTTCGGTATGACAATCAATTGTCATACCGATTGTCATAGTAGTTCAAGCAGATTGTTTTTGCTGAATTAATAAGTGATTTTAATCTAATAATAATTCTGGTAAGACAATCAACTGAATTAGCATGACTTTCGGTATGACTATTGATTGTCATACCGATTGTCATACTAATACAATCAGTTGTCTTTTTGGAATTAAAACAGATTTTAACCAATTAAAAATTCTGAAAATTCTAAATATTAATTCAAAATTAATTAATCAATTAATTTAATTAATCAATAAATTAATCTTTGCAGATGTAATTTATTTTCTTAATTAAATTATATGACTTAATTAATTAATAGATAATTAATACTAATCCTGAGCAACAACCAATCTTCTGAATATCTTCTGAAAATCACTGAAATTATGAATCAATTCCACCACTTCAATGTTGACACTCGATGTACTGTCTGGTTCATGAGTGACTAACTTCCGTGACGTTTCTTCATGTCTTGACTTTGACACTTTGATTTTCTTCAGATTAAATCCTTGTAATTAATGATACTCTGACGAGATCTCTGTCACTTGATTAAATCTGCGATCTTGATTTATATCACTGAGGCATGATCAACTTCTTGAACTTCTTCCAGTGAATTAACTCCTCAAGTCTGTAGATGAACCTTGTTTCTGAATCCTTTGACAGATATTACTTTGCGAGATCTCTTTGACGGTAGATCCACTATTTACTTATTACATTCTTATTTGAGTTGAGTTGAATTCTCGAATATACAAATAGGCTATGACATATGACTTACAACAAGTATCCTAGAACCGAGCAAAACCCTGATTCAACCCCCAAGAAGGGAGGGCCTGGGCAAAAGTTCACCGAATACGCTAAGCTGAATGCCCCTAGAAGCCAGATCTTGATGGAAATCGAGAAAGATGGAGATATTCGTTGGCCTAAGCCCTTGAAGGCTGATCCTGCCAAGCTAGATAAGAGCAAGTATTGCAGATTTCACAAAGATGTTGGTCATGACACCGATAAGTGTAGGCAGCTGGAAGATGAAATTGAGTTCCTCATTCGAAAAGGAAGATTGAACAAATATACTGGAGAAGGAGGGGATAGTATTAATAATGGAAGGAAAAACTTTGAAGATCGTAGGAGGAACCAAGACGATCAGGGGCAGAATCCCCAGCCTAGAGGACCGGTTATAAATACAATTTTTGGAGGGTCGCGACCTCGAGGGCCTGTGATAAACACAATCTTTGGAGGACCAACTATTGCTGGATTATCCAGGAACTCCAGGAAAGCATATACTAGAGAGGTTATGCATATTGTTGGAGAAGCCCCGAAGATGGCCAGGACAGAAGTAACATTGGATTTTGATGATTCTGACCTAGAGGGTGTGAAATTTCCTCATGACGACCCGCTGGTCATAACACCAATAATAGGAAATAGCCCGGTCAAGAGAGTCCTTGTGGATAATGGTGCTTCAGTGGATATCTTGCTCTATGACGCCTTTCTAAGGATGGGATATAACGACTCCCAATTGACCCCAACCGACATGCCGATATATGGATTTGCGGGAGTAGAGTGCCTCGTGGAAGGGATAATCAAGTTGCTAACCACCATAGGTTAGGAACCAAGGCAAGCAACGCAGATGTTGGACTTTGTGGTGGTAAAGGCGAGTTCAACTTATAATGCTATCATGGGGAGAACAGGGATACATGCCTTCAAGGCAGTCCCTTTTTCCTACCATTCAGTTATGAAGTTTCCCACCCGAAATGGGATTGGAGAAGAGAGAGGAGATCAAAAAATGGCTAGAAGCTGTTATGTAGCCTCTTTGAGGGCAGATGGAGTTGGGGGGCAGGTTCTTCCTATTGAAGATATGGATATCCGAGACTTTTGGAGAAGGAAACTTTTGGAGAGAGGTGAGAAATGTGAAAGTGAAGTATGAGACTTCACCTCACTTCCCCTCTCCTTTTATAGCCACTATTATCCCTTAAATGGGCCTGAAAAAAGCCCATTAGGCCCAAATTTAGAATATTCTAGAAGATCTAGAGAATTCTGGAGAGGGAATATATATATTAAAAATATAAAATAAAAGAATTAAGGGGACTCTAGAACATTCTGGAAAACCCCAGAAAATTCTTGGTTTTGGAGGCCCAACCCAAATCCTATTGATAAAACAAGCCCAGCTCAGGGCCAAGCTTAAACTTTTAAAAAAAAAAAAGAAGAAAGAGGTGTGGAAGAGAAGCTCGGTTAAAAGCCATGGGCCCAAAGTAAAAGCCCAATAAAACCAGCCCAGGTTTAGGGCAAAAATCAGCCCAATAAGAGGTAAGCCCAGAAAAGAGCCCAATTAGTTGAAAATCAAAGGCCCAAAAGGAAAAGCCCAGATTTAAGAAATGGGCCCAAGATTAAAACCCACTAAAGGGTTGGCCCAAGAGAATCCAGACCCAGTTCAGAAAAGGCCCAGGGTCAATAATATGTACCCATGAAAAAATCCAGCTCAGGTTTAAGGGCCCAAATCCAAATATGTGAAATTACAAAAAAATATATATGCAAAAAAGCAATATATTCTTGACCCAATTCGACCACGACCTGCATCATATTCCTGATCGAAATTCCTGAGATCGAAATCCTGTCGATTAGGGCTGAATAACAGGCTTAATTCGACCAGAATTAAGACACGTTTGTTAGATATATTTGATAATGTCATGGCTAATGTGATTTATGTTTAGTTTTCAGATCTTACTTAAACAGGATAAATCAGTACTTACTGGAAGTCAGGACTTAAGGATATCAGTACTTATATTATCATGAGATAATCATCAGAAGATGGATATCAGAACTTAAGTACTGAAGGACGTTCAGATAAGGAAGGCAGCTGGTTAAAGGAAAGAAGATCGAGACAAACATAAAAAGAGATATGCATGAAGAAGGAATTCTATGAAGAATAGAATACCTGGAAGAAAAGATATCTGATTGATATATTTTAGGAAGCAGAATTATATTCCATATCAATTAGCGATTATCTTGTAAATGTGTAGTATATAAACACAGACATAGGGTTTACACTATAAGTGTTATCACAATCGAGAAGATTATTCATTTGTAACCCTAGCAGCTCTCGTGATATTTGTTCATCACTAAGAGAGAACAGTTCCATACTGTAACAGAGTTTATTGTTTCAATAAAGTTTACTTGAGTTATTAAAGTTCGATTTGATTGTACTATACACTGTATTCACCTCCCTCTACAGTGTGTGTGTGACCTAACAACATTCGACCAGGAACTATGAAGAATTCCTGATCGAAATCCTTGAGCCCGAATTTCTGTCGACCAGGGCTTAAAAAGATGGCTAATTCGGTCAAAAACGGGAATCCTGACCGAAAAGGGAAGAAAAATCCTAGTCGAAAAATTTCCTGCTCGAAAATCAAAAAAAAAAGGAAAAAATCTTGGCCGAAATTCGACCAGGATTCCTACTCGAACCCCTCCTCCTCAAAATTCTTTCGACCAGGGAAATGAGAGGCCTAATTCGACCAGGATCCTGGTCGAACAGGATTCCTGGTCGAACCAGGTATTAAAAAAAAAGAAAAAGGAAGAAAAAAGAAAAAGAAGGAAGAAAAATTCTGGAAAAAAGTGATAATTAAAGGAGATTCCTTAAAAATATTTTATGAAAATGTAAATATTTTTCAGAAAATTAGGAATAAATCTTGGAAATTAAGGAAAAATCCCAGAATTAAGGGAAAAATTCCTGAAAATTAAGGAAAAATCCCAGAATTAAGGGGAAAATTCCTAAAAATTAAGGAAAAAAATCCTGGAAATTAAGGAAAAATCCCATAATTAAGGGAAAAAATCCTGGAAATTAAGGAAAGATCCCAGAATTAAGGGAAAAATTTCTGGAAGTTAAGGAAAAATCCCAGAATTAAGGGAAAAATTCCTGGAAATTGAGGAAAAATCCCAGAGTTAAGGGAAAAATTCCTGAAAATTAAGATAATTCCTGAATAAAAGGAATGAAAGAAAATCGTTGTAAATGTGTAGGTCGCTCTACACTTTACGCAAAAACGATACCCTGAAAGGGAACAAATGAACTTAACTTCTACGAAACCTAGTCACTGTTTCCCAAAAGTTGGGGGGCAAATGATAGGGAATAAATAAATCCTGATTACGTAGTAAATGTTGTATTAATGACACATGATTTGGGCTGCAAGGCCCAATAGGAAGATGTATGATATTCAGACCAAAAAGGTTAACACATTGATCAGGCCTGATGGACCAGATCAGGCCTGATGGAACAAAAAAGGCCCAAAACCCTGATTATTAATTAATTTCGTAATTAATTAATAAGGGATAAATCAGCTATTGAGAAGAGTCCCAATAAGGAAATAAATCCCTGTAGATTGGCCTCCAAGGAACCTGGTGGGATAAGGAATCAGCTTCCTACTTCCTAGGACTCCAAAGTCCATTCTAATTCAGAGACTTGACCACCAAGTCTCCTATACCAAGTCCAATTCGAGGACTCCCAACATTTATATAAGGGGCCTCACCCCACAAATTAGATATACGTTTTTTGACTTGATCATTGGCAATCAGCAAGGTACGTAGGCATCTTGTCAAGGCAGATTGAGTCACGAAACACAAGAGTAGTCAAATCGAGCCTCGAAACTCACGTTCCTTAGTAATAAATATAACAATTATATATCTTAGTTTATAATCCATAACAATTTGCCACACAAAATTTTACACACTCATATTTCTTGCATATTCTCTAATATATATGCATATAAAATTAAAAAAAATTATTAACAATCTATCATTATTTTAAATAATATTATTTGTACAATCATTAAATAATATAGCTGAACTTAAATATATAATATTTAATTTATATCAGTAAGAAAGATAATTAATATTATATAAATATTATGGGATGAATAGTAATTGATGAATTGATAGAGTTTTATGGGTATATTAAAATTAAGAAAAAAGGTTAATTTATTATATATAGTAATTGACTCCGTTGATTGAATTAATGAATTGATGAACTGATGGTCTGAATGGGTGCATATGATCTTAGGCTGGCATGAATCAGATGATACAAATTTCTCAGTGGGTCTCTCCTAAAAAGTTAAAGTCTAAGCTAAAAAAATTGAGGAATTTAAGGCTGATTAGTGTAAAACTTAAACTCTTGTTATACATCGTGTGCAATACTGCCTGTACTTGCAAATTGATCACCAGAAGAATGCTACCAAAAATCATGCAACCAAAGCAAATATTTGGGCCATGTTACTCCTACAGTATCGCTGTATTCGACTTATTTTATCATTTAAAATTTAAGAATTTATATAAAACAAATAATGTATTTATGGTCAGAAAATGTGTACGAAAATCTATAAAAAAATAATAATATAACTGCTAGTACATGTTAGGGTGATTCTTGAATACAGAGAGAGAGAGAGCCAGGCATTTCATAAAAGTAGCTAGCCCATCAACACAGATTAGTTGGGCTCTCTTTTCAGAGCATTCTGAAAATAATAATTTATGATTTAAAATAAATAAGTGAATTATAAGTGATAAGTAAAATAATACTTATAAGTTAAATAAGTGTTTAGATAATTTTATTTATAAGTTAGAATTTTTTTTCTCTTAAATGAACGAAAATATATAATTATTAAATATAATTATCTTAATTCTTGAATTTTAAGTTAGATTAACAATTAAAAGTATAAATTTTAAAATTGAGGTTAATAAATTAACGAAAAATTAAAATAAGTTGAGAAAAAGTACGTAGTTACTAACATTCAACTTATCAGCTTATAAGCTTATAAGTTGTAAATTCAGCTAGCTTATAAGTTGGGTCGACAAACATTCGTCGATAAGTTGTTACGAGCTTACAGGTCATAAGTGACTTATAAGTGGACTGTCAAACAAGCCCTTAACTAAATTTCGAACAAATTTCATATTATCTGAAGAAAAAGTGCCTGAGCTAAAGACGTCAAGGCTGATTAGTTAAAAGCTTAAACTCATGTTGTATTTTTTTTTAGAATTTTTAAACTTAATTTTATACAATTTACTAGTATTTTGGGATAAAAAAATTAGTTTTTTTTTATCAGGGTACTAATTCAATTATCTTGCTCTTGATTATACCTAAGGTGGTTCTATGTTCAAAATGACTAGTAATTAGGGGTGTACACGGTTTGGCCAACCCGACCAATCTAAACCGAACCGACCCTATTTCGGCCGAACCAAACCGATTTTTTTCAACCCGATATATAGTTGGGTTGAAAAAATGTCAACCCGATTTAATTGGGTTGGATATGGTTTTCGATAATTTTAAACCAATCCAACCCAACCCGATTAAAATATATATGTACATGCTAATAAGTTAATTCAAAATTATATTTAGGTCATTTACATACATCCATATATCTCTAACTCTAAATGTAACTTATAACCTCTATGTTCATAGTTCATTTCGTAACAACAATAGATATTTGATTAGTGTTATATTTTTTGCATTAATGATTCATTCCAATATTTAAAACGTAAGCAATATTATTAGTACTTTTGATGTCGAAAATTAGATGCTTAAGGCTATTCAATATGGAGGATTGTAATATTGTTTTGAACTATTTTCAAGTGTTTTAAACTTTGAAACCTTATGTTTTATTATAATTTTTTATCTTAATTTTGTATATTTAATAAACCGATCAAACCGATCCAAACCGAACCAAACCGAAGTATACAAATTGGTTTGGGTTACAAATTTAAACGGTTTGGGTTGGGTTGAAATTTTGAAAACCCGAACTAATTGGGTTGGGTTGCTAAATTCTCCCAACCCGCCCAACCCGATCCGTGTACACCCCTACTAGTAACTTTTAATTTGCACTACAAAAAACTTTAAGATACATGCTTATGTGGGGCCTACTTGGAAATGTGTGCCCCAAGTGGCGCATGTGCAATCACTGCAAGTATGATTCCAGATTCCCTACAAAATCCCCATGTGCAGCACCTAATCATTCATCATTCATGCCCATTGCTTCCCCTAAATTATCCAATTTAAATTTCAATATCGAATTTTCTATTACAGCGTGACATATGTATGCAGGGAACTTATCCCCGGCCATTGTTGAAAAATATACACCATTCATAATCATATGCTACAATCACAGTAGGTAACTCTCACCAGCCACAACCAGCCCAATGAATAATTTGGCAAGTATGTATGTGGCATATACTAGTCCATAGTGATAATGTTGTTCTCTCTTAATTATAGCAAGGCAGAAGGCAGAGAGGGGAGAGGAGCTTCCCTATGAAGCTGCGGATTCACATGCTCTCCATCCATCCATCCACAACACAACACAGCACCATTTTTATTTTTTAATTTCTTCACATGGAAACATGTGAAAAAGTGCAGCTTCTTATTTGGTTTTTTTTACACAATTATCCTCTGTCATAACAATAATTCTATCCAAGAATAAACATAATAAGAAGAAGATGACTGGAAGTTTAACTTTCTATGCTAATATAATCCTTTTATAGTTAGCATTATGTGAACAACAAAGCTTACAAATAGTTTTGCTACTAATTGTAACATGTAAAGATGCTACCATTTTCTTAGCTCAACCATAGCTATTAATACATATGAATTGTTATTTATTTTGTCAAAATATCAATAGATTATAGCCAAGAAAGATATCGATCTGTTGGTATATCTTTAATACATCAATCAGAAGAGTTTATATCTATCTCTGTCTTTAATATGTGTTGATAACGAAATAATAACAGGGTAAATTTTGAACCAGAATACAATATTCAAAATTTATCAGCTTACTGACCTTGGGTGATGTTTCATTGGTTGAATATTCTCCCCATCCTATTGATTCTGAAGTGTGTGCACCGGATATGAATGCAATCCGAAACCTATCGACTCCAAATTCTTGTACGCCAGAGAAGAAAATCCTAGTGATGCTTTTTGCATACAAATGAGTGTCATGTGTAGAGGCAAAAAGCACAGTTTTTGAATCACCTGGAATAAGTCAAAAACTGCCTGCATTATGTTTTTCTGCCTCCTCTTTTCACTCTTGAGGAATTACTGTGTTTCTACAATTATCAGAGTAATTACTAAACTAATGAAAAGACAAAAGTTTAACATTTTTAATCTGAGTACTAAACTAATTATACATTAATACGAGCATAATATATGCTTGATTGTGGACCAAAAAGATTAACATTGAGTAGTCTTAACTCATAAACCAAACATCTTTGTCATACTTGGAAGTTACACTAATTTGGGCTACGATAAGGATTATAAATCTAGGATATTTTAACAACTATGTTTAGATCATGCAGCTTTTGAGTACTAAAAGTGTACTATGCATTACCTTTTACGAATACATGCACTGATTCAATCTACTAGAACTATTGTGCTTTCTAGTTTCTATAGGTGTCCTTTTAGAACTACTTCTATGTATAGAATTTACCACAGACACACACTTTTAACAAATGGGTAACAGTTCGCTAGCTAAATGGCCAATATATACATATAGAAAGGTTGCTTAGCTATTAACTAAAGAAGGATAAACAAGAATTTAATTATTATAAATTAATCAAATTGACTATTTAAAGGAGAAGGAACAATGTACCAGTATGTAAGAACACATTCTCTCCATGTTTGATGTCGGAAGTCATTTGAATATGTCCAAACCTTCCAGCATCACTTACACATTAACAGCTACTGCAAAACCCAAGATCTCACCAGCTTCTACTCGATAAAATAACTCCCATAATCATTAATCAAATCAAACAGAAACCATAGAGACACACTCACACAAGTATATTAACAACTCACTCACCAATCTTCACGTCATACTTCTTTTTCAACTCAGTACTTACTACACTACTAACCCCCCCCCCAAAAAAAAAACCCCTTCTTCTGAGAAATGGTAAGAGACTGGTTAATCATACAAGAATTAAGCAAAATATTTGAATAAATTGGCAATATGAAGTGGCAATTCCATTGTTTCTTCTTGTTATTCTGCTGTTACAATTTAAGCAACAATTATAGTCATGCTAAGGTGGTTGGGAAGATTGAGGTTGATAATGAAGTGTCGGTTTTACTGTCGATAAAAGAGAAGTTGATTGATCCATTGGATCAGCTGAAAGATTGGACATCACCAGACAATAATATACAGCACAATTATGTCCACTGTAAGTGGACTGGAGTGGGCTGCAACTCTCTTGGTGCTGTTGAAAAGCTTGATCTTTCTAACAAGAATCTCAGTGGCATTGTATCAAGTGACATTCAGAAACTGCAGAGTCTTACTTTTCTTGACTTTAGCTGCAATGCGTTCTCATCACCATTGCCAAGATCTTTCTCAGATTTCAATGCACTTAAGATCATTGATCTCAGCCAGAACAGTTTTGTTGAAAGCTTTCCTCTGGGGCTCGGAAATGTTGGCTTGACCGCACTGAATGCGTCTGGTAATAACTTCTCAGGCTACCTTCCAGAGGATCTTGGAAATGCAACTTTCCTTGAGAGTCTTGATCTCAGAGGAAACTTTTTTGAAGGTTCCATTCCAAAGTCTTTCAAGAACTTGGGTAAACTAAAGTTTCTCGGCCTTTCAGGTAATAATATCTCTGGCAATTTACCTCCAGAGCTAGGCCAACTTTCTTCATTAGAGAGTATTATCCTTGGATACAATGATCTTATAGGCGAAATCCCAGCAGAGTTTGGGAATCTCACTAATCTCAAGTACCTTGACTTGGCTGTTGGTAATCTTAAAGGTTCAATTCCACCCGAATTGGGGAGGCTGCAGCTACTTGATACAGTTTACCTGTATAACAACAATCTTGAAGGAAAGATTCCACCTGAAATAGGCAACATTTCAACACTGACGTTCTTAGATCTCTCTGATAACCTGTTATCAGGAGAAATTCCAGCAGAGATAGCTGGTTTGAAGAAGTTGCAGCTCTTGAACCTGATGTGCAACCACTTGTCTGGCTCAGTCCCTTCTGGACTAGAAGGATTGCCTGCTTTAGAAGTTCTCGAGTTATGGAACAACTCAATTTCAGGTCCTTTGCCAAATGATCTTGGCAGGAATCCGCCATTACAGTGGTTAGACATTTCGTCTAATTCGTTTACAGGACCAATTCCAGAAAGTTTGTGCTATAATGGTAATCTTACTAAGCTCATTCTTTTCAACAACGGATTCTCCGGTTCAATTCCTGCAGGTTTATCAAGTTGTATGTCCTTGGTTCGTCTTCGAATGCAAAATAATAACCTCTCTGGAACAATACCAGTGGGATTTGGGAAACTTCCTAAGTTTCAAAGGCTGGAATTAGCTAATAATAGTCTCACCGGACAAATCCCAAATGATATTGTTTCTTCAACATCTATTTCTTCCATCGACTTGTCACACAACCATCTTCAAAACTCTCTTCCTTCCTCCATTCTCTCAATACCCAATCTTCAAAATTTCCTGGTATCTGACAATGAATTGGTAGGCGAAATCCCTGATCAATTCCAGGACTCTCCTTCACTTTCAAAACTCGACCTGTCATCAAATCATTTTACTGGAAGCATTCCAGCTAGTATTGCTTCATGTGAGAAACTAGTTACTCTTGATCTTGGAAACAATCAATTAACTGGACCAATTCCTAAAGCAATTGCAATGATGCCAACATTGGCAATTCTTGATCTTTCTAACAATTCACTGACTGGTGAGATACCTGGAAATTTTGGAAATTCTCCGGCTTTAGAAGTGCTAAATGTATCCTACAATAAGCTAGAGGGTCCTGTTCCAGTAAATGGAATCCTTAAAACGGCCAATCCAAATGATCTTGTGGGCAATGCTGGTCTTTGCGGTAGCATACTACCTCCATGCTCACATAACATGGCATATACATCCGGGCAAGGAAGATTTCACGCGAAACACATCATTGGCGGATGGGTCATTGGAATTGCAGCACTACTAGCTCTTGTTATAGCAGCTTTAGGCGCAAAAACTCTTTACAACAAATGGTACACAAATGGGAGTTGCTTTGAAGAGAGATATGAAATGGGCAAAGGACAATGGCCATGGAGATTAATGGCCTTTCAGAGGCTTGGTTTCACAAGCACTGACATTTTAGCATCCATAACGGAATCAAATGTGGTTGGGATGGGGGCGACAGGTATAGTATATAAGGCCGAAATGCAAAGGCTGAACACTGTTGTTGCAGTTAAAAAACTTTGGAAAAGTACAGCAGATATTGAAATGGGAGGTAGTGATGATCTTGTAGGAGAAGTGAATTTGCTTGGAAGGTTGAGGCATCGAAATATTGTTAGGTTATTAGGGTTTCTTCATAACAACGACAATGCCATGATTATATATGAGTACATGCAGAATGGAAGTCTTGGAGAAGCTTTACATGGAAAAGAAGCAGGGACATTGCTTGTGGACTGGGTTTTGCGCTATAATATAGCTGTTGGGGTTGCTCAAGGACTTGCTTACCTACACCATGACTGTCACCCCTTGGTAATTCACCGAGATGTCAAGTCAAATAACATACTACTGGATGCGAATTTGGAAGCCAGAATTGCAGATTTTGGATTAGCAAAGCTTATGCCTAAGAAGAATGAGACAGTGTCAATGGTTGCAGGATCTTATGGATACATAGCACCTGGTAAGCTTCTATCACCACCAATATTAACTCCAATAATTTCAATGTTTTATCTCCCATGAGAATCAAGTAAGAATCGGTCACAATACCCGTGTCTGGTTGTGTGCGGCGCATGCATGTGTGTCTATCCAAATGAGTACAGGAAAGGAAAAAGTAATACTGAAATACAACAGTTAAGGAATATATATCACAAATATAAATTGAACTGAAGCACTACATACCATGATGTCAGATCGGCAATAGATAATGTAGGCATAGTAGCATACCTAGTTCAAGATTATTTACAGAATAAACAATAATGTTTTTGTATGACGTGAATAACTGTAGAATATGGGTACACATTGAAAGTGGATGAGAAGAGCGATATCTACAGCTACGGAGTGGTTCTGATGGAACTTCTAACTGGAAAACGGCCATTAGATCCAGGATTTGGTGAATCTGTTGACATAGTTGAATGGATACGAAGGAAGAGGCTAGATAACAAAGCTTTAGAAGAAGCACTAGACCCTAGCGTAGGAAACTGCCAACATGTTCAAGAAGAGATGCTTTTAGTGCTCAGAATTGCTATCCTTTGTACAGCAAAGCTTCCCAAGGACAGACCTTCCATGAGAGATGTTATAACAATGCTTGGAGAGGCAAAACCTAGGAGAAAAAGTAGTAGCAATAGTGCTGGAAATGCAGCTAACAAAGACAAGCCAATTTTCAGCACCTCACCTGTAAATGGCCTTCTGTAACGAGAAGGACAATGCATTTAGATGTTCATCTATTTAGTTGTTCGATTATATGTAGATTTACTATTTTTTTATTTTCCAATACTCTTTAATCTAGAGGGTTAAGATTTTTAAGTTGAAGCTGATATATCTAGTAAGGGACCATTCTTCTTGCAAATAATGTTGTACATTTCCTTACATAATGTCAATCGAGAAATACAAGAATCAAGCTCTATTTTATAATGTATTCTAAACTTTCAACTGTCTTGACCCTTCATACTATCAGTTAATAGAATGCAACTTTCCGATCTTACCTTCTCTTTATATTTTATATTTACAAGCAAATTTTGCTTTCCTAGGAAGATATGCTAAATTTTATAGGCCTTGTTTTCGTAGACTAAAACCAACTTTTAAGTAAATCCCAATAACATTGATCAGAAATGTTTTTTAGGACAAAAGTACATAACTTACCTCCCAACAAGTATTGGTAACCAGCTTCCAGTTGCGTTGTCTGCAGAGGAAACAATAATAAATCTTGTGCTTCTGCCATACATTGTGCTCCTCCAAGCTTCAATTATCTTATTCTCCAAAAATATCTGCCACGTCTTGGAATTGACAAACAGCATTCCATTCCACAAATCAACTATATAAAATGAGAAACAAAAGACCAATTATGTTACATGCACCTCAAGCTTGGTAGATACACTGGGAGAGGGCTGGTCGTAATACCTGCATATTTTCACTTGCACAATCAAAATCCCATCTTAAAAGTAATTCTCATAATCTGTACAAATACAGAACCATAAAATACTTCAAAAACAATCAGTAACTGCTGGCCTTCTCAGTAATGGGCATGGCACCCAATTAAATATTTTCACAAATTGGTCAGATCTTGGAAGGTTTTGTCTTCCTCTGGGTTCAGGACTCAGTGCTCTCCCTGATTGAACAAGCTTAGATCCCCCTGCAAAGATTATATTCATCCACATCAGTTGACGACCATGCGAGGGTACAAGTAGGGTCCAAGGTTTTCACTGTACGCATCTCTTTGTCCATACTATTACTACTATTTTACATTACACTCGTGTGTCTTCTTTACTTGTGTCTCATTATTTGCCTCAGCATTCTACATGGCCCACTAAACGATTTTCCCAGGAAAAAGCAATATAAACCCAGGTCAGTTTTTTTGGATTTTATGTAATGTGTTCCTTTTAGATTTTGATTTTATACAATCATTGTTTGTCACTTGTGTACTGTGATGATATTATGGAGACAGGATGAAAACAGAGACATGGGTTTTGCAGTTTTTTCAATCTGTATTAGTATTATTCTACTTTTTTTGAATTGTTAATGAAATTTTGGTTTTTGTTTGCTTATGTTTTTTTTGCAGATTATCTTTTCACTAGTGTCCCTAGTTGTTTGTCACCGTATATGTAATCAAGTACACAGATGTTGAAATGCTCTCATAAGATTAGATCTTTCTTGCTTGAACCATATTATATATGTACCGAACCAACTTACGAATATCATTCAGTTCATTCACATAAGGATTGGTATCTATGATGGGTATCAGTCTTTTGCTTAATACAATAGCCGATATATCATCCAAGAACAGAGAGTTTTTGACGAATACCAACCTTTTTGAGACTATTGAAAGTTTGCCTCTACTGGAACTATCATCAATCTGCATCAACTTGACACTGGTCCTTGTGTTACTTTTCATTGTTTCGGCGAGGCAGATAGTTGTGTGCCTTGGTCGAATTCGAGTTTATAAGGAGAGTTCTAATGGGAATTCAGTCCCAATTAGACGTAATCTTGATGGTGATATTCAGAATATAGTAATTGGTAGATGGTATAATGCTTCAGCCTTTTGTTGCTTCTTTGTTTTGTTTCTGCAAGTATTAGTATTAGGTTTTGACTGCATTGGTTTGATAAGGGAGTCTGCAAGAGGGAAGAGTGTAAATTTGACTCTGGTGCTCTCTCCTGCAGCTCAGAGTTTAGATCCCCCTGCAAAGATTATCCTCATCCACATCATTTGACGACCATGTGAGTATGGCAGATGAAGAGGCCGAAAAGGACCCTAGTTCTGCATGAATGATTAAACTACAACCTTTTGCTCTTCTGCAGTCTGCCTGATTCTCACCATCCACTATCCCCGTGCTTGAATTGTTCTTCACCAAAAACCTTTGCAAGAGCAAGATCCATTTTTAAACTGATGGAAGCGACTTGAGTCCCGTATTATAACTTCATGATCAATTATCTTAGAAATGTAAGCAATGGCAGTGTGGCAATCACCACACACCCGTAAATTTTTTGTGATCCTGATGGGCATCCCTGGAGGTGATGTGAGGATTCCATATGCAAGAGCCAACTTCTCACTGTGCTCGAAAAGAAGACCACCTTTCTCCTCATCATCTACATCATGAAGTGCAAATCTAGTATCTGGAACGTAACCAAGAGCTGTAATTCGATGAATTAGATCTGCGAGTAGATCATATATCTCCTGAGACCTTGGATGAGTTTTGTCCCCCACGAAAAAAGTTGCTGTACCCTTCTTTCCTTGGACCCAACTGCAGCCGGGTCTTTTCCTGATACCTGAATATTTCATCAAAGATCTTATTCTAGCAACATCTTTCCAACGCCTGGCATTTGCATATATGTTTGAAAGAAGAGTGTAAGATCCATCATTCTCAGCCTCTAGTTTTAACAACTCAGCAGCAGCAAATTCCCCAAGCTCCACATTTGTATGAAGTCTGCACGCGCTAAGCAATGCCACCCACACGATTGGGCTGGGATCCATAGGCATTTCTTTAATGAAATTCACTGATTCATTCAAGCGACCTGCACGACCTAACAGGTCAACCATGCAAGCATAATGTTCAACCCCGGGTATAACACTATATTCCCTTTCCATTCTATTGAAATATTCCATTCCCTGGTCAACCATCCCTGAGTGGCTACATGCATAAAGCACAACAACAAAAGTTACCCCATCAATAGGCATACCTGCTCTTCTCATCCTGTCAAAAACCCTGATAGCTTCCTCACCACGACCATGCATGCCGTAACCCGTCATTAGAGATGTCCAAGAGACAGAGTTTTTATTGTCCATATTATCAAAGATAACTCTAGCTGTATCAACATCCCCAGATTTGACATACATGTCAATGAGACAGTTGGCAACAAAAAATGTAGATGATTCAAAATGATTACGGATTACATAAGCATGGATTTGTCTTCCAAATCTAAGAGCAGCCAAACGAGCACAAGCCATCAAGGCACAAGAAATAGTAAATGCATTTGGCATAACATACTTATTTTGTGCTAGCATTTCCCCAAAAAGTTGTAAAGCATCATTGGCTTCACCATGCTGTGCATATCCGCCAATCATGACAGTCCATGTCACAACATTTCTATCCTCTAGGTCAATAGAATCAAATATCGCACGAGCAATATTGGCACTTTTGCACTTGGCATACATATCGATAATACCATTTATCACCATCATATTATCACCCGGATCGTTTGTAGAGACATTTAAAACTTCTTTCATGGCATAACAATGAGTCTCTTTCCCTTGAAGTAAAGCTCCCACTGATGCACAACCTGACAACAGGGACAAAAGGGTAATAATATTCGGTTCCGATCCAGAGAGCTGCATTTGCCTAAACACATCAAGAGCTTCATAACCAAGTCCCCTCTGTGCATAAGCACCAATCACGGCACTCCACGTAACCACATTCAAATCAATTTTCTCCATTTTCATCCGCTCAAACAAGCTCAAAGCATCTTCAAACCTCCCAACCTGAGAATACCCTGTAACCATCGCATTCCAAGAAACAACATCCTTAACCTTCATCCTCTCAAACACTTTACTCGCTTCATCCATCAACTCACACTTGGCATACATATCCACAATAGCATTCCCCACAAACACATCCTCAGAAAGCCCACTCCTAACCGCATACCCATGAACCTCCTTCCCTCTCCTCCATGCTTTCCCAACCCCACAAGCAGGAAGAACATTAACAAGACTAATCGCATCCGCCCTCACCCCAAACTCCCCCCTTCTCCCCATCCTCTGAAACAACCTCAACGCACCCTTCACATCCCCACTCTGCACATACGCAGCCACAATCGAATTCCACGAAACAACATCCTCAACCCCTCTCTCACACATTTCATCAAACACCTTCCGTGCATCCCTCAAAACCCCACTCTTAAAATACATCATCACAAGCGCATTGCAAACAAACACATTACACTCCACAAACCCTTTCTTAACCACAACCGCATGAACACAAAACCCCACCAACCCATTCCCCCTAACCTCCCCACAAGCCTTAAGAACAAACGGAAACGTATACCCATCGGGCTCCCACCCAAGCCTCAACATCCTCACAAACATCTCAATTGACTCATTCGGCATAAAGGGCAGGCGTATTTTAATAAGCTCATTCCACCAGTACACAGCAGACGAAGATGGGGTGACTCGTTCGAGAACTTTAATTGCGTAATCGCGTGAGTTTGAATGGGTATAGATTGAGATGATGGTGATGGGGTCTGAGTTTGCGAGGCCTCGGACAATGTGTTGTTGATGGGTTAGTTTGGCAGTGAGTGATGATTTTGTGGTGGTGAGAGTAGATGTGGAGAAAGAGAGGAAGGTTGTTTTAGTGAGGGTTTTGAGTTGAGTATGTTTTGGCATTGAAAACATTGGAGAGAAATGGCGCCAATGTGTTTTTTAATTTTGCATTATTTATAGGTTTGGGTGGACAACATGGTTTGAAAAATGAACCAAAATCTCACAATTCAGTAACAAATGATCCAAAATATCACAAACCGAAAAAATGGCCTTTAATATCACACATAAATGCAAATAATCAAACTGAAAAATAGTGTTCTTGTTGTTGGGCCTCAAGTTGGGCCTCGAAAAAAGTAAAGCAACGTCCTTTCTCATGCGTTATTAGCATGAAAACGCATGTTTTTTATGCATTTGAACCATAAACGCATTTTTCAAATGCTTTTTCAGAATATTTTTTTTTAATTTTTTTAAAATTTATTTTTTATACCCAGATCCATAGGCTTTACACTGTGTTTCAAAACATTTTGTGCACAGAAAACAAAAGAAAATTAAAGAATATATTTCCACTATTTGTTTCAGAATTCAACGTTTACGGGATTGCCCCAGCCCCATTATTTTTCTATTCATCGGGATCGGTTTAAATTTGTTGAGCCACGATTAACATATGCAACAATTGGGTGAAGATTCAAAATTCAAATATACGGGGAAACTATCTCTCTCGTCTCACATAACTGCCATCATCATCTTTAACTTTTCCTCAACTTTTCATGCACTACTTATTACAAGATCAAACAACAAGCAATAAATAATTTGGTAAGTCCCGTGTATATTATACCATGGGCTAAGGTTTGTTTCGACTCTTTTCAATTTAAGTGATCAGATTTTTTGTTTGTTTGAAATAAGTATTGATTTTTGCGTATATGTTATATTATTTTTTTCACTTTTTCGTATTTTTGACATGCACACACAAGCCGGGGGTCTTTTGGGAAACAGCATCTTCATTCTTCGGGAAGAGGGGAAGGCTACGTACATCTTACCCTCCCCATAATATTTTTTTTTTAACTTTTATAAAATTTCTTTTATATTCTAAAATTTATATAAACGTAAATAAAAAAATGTGTTTTATAGAAACGTAAATAAAATATGCATTTTCAAGTGATAAAAAGGGTCATTTTCCCGGATTGTGAGATTTTGGGTCATTTATTATAAAATTGTGATAAAAAGGGTCAATACCCCAGGGTTTTGACTAGGGTTTTGGCTAGGGTTTATGGTTAAAATGACTTCAATGATTAAGGCCTATCTCCTATCACAACTCTGTTTTATATCAAATTTATTTTCAAATTTTCTCCTTTTTTTACTTCATATCACTCTTACATTTTCAATCATTACTTTAATTATTTCTTCAAATTTTACTCCAAACATTAGTTACATATGTGCTTCCACACACAAACATATACACGTAATAGTCTAGAAATTTGTAAAAGCATATTGGTAAATAATAAGATGTCTTCCTCTTTCAAGTAGAAGCTTCTTTGTTTAATATTATTTTATCACTATTGTATTGTTTCAAATTTGAAATTGCACAGTGAATTATTTCAAATATAAAGATAGACTTGATCATTATTGGAGATGATTTTCTAGATTTTAACTTCAAAAACAAAGATAAAGGTGCTTTTAAAGGCACAATTGCAGATGACCTAAGAATTTAAATATGTAGCCCTCAAAAGAAGTACAAACTCAGCAAGCAGTCTATCATGATTGAAAGTTCATTCTCTCTGTTTATGTGACAGTTTTTCTTCCAATTTTAATTATTTTTCTTTCAATTACAATTAGTCATCTAATGTATAGATTGCATCATTGTAGCATTGAATAGTCCGGAACACTGGGATATAGAAAATGGCAGGACTTGAATCTGATCTCGCCGATATATATGTTAATCTGGTGATACAAGATGAAGAAGAGGGAGGTATACTGGTGGAAGACAATGAGGTGGTGGTTCCAAAACAGACGTATATGTTAGTAGGTAAGTTTTTTACGAAGAAAAATATTAACTACAATGCTATGCAAAATGTAATGACTGGATTGTGGAGACCAAATGAGAGGGTGGAGGTGTATGATATGGGGGTGTCGGATATTCGTTTGTTTTCTTCCATAAAATGGATATGCATAAGGTAATAGATTGAAGGCCTTGGTCTTTTGAGCAGGCGATCTTGATTTATCCTCAAATGGATGAATGGGAGGATCCAGTTATAGTTAAACTGCATGAAGTTGAAATGTGGGTGCAAATTTATGATATTTCAAGGGGATTCTTGTCTGAGAGCATTCTTAAAAGCGTTGGCTCATCTCTTGGCAGATATATAGAATCGGATCCGGCAACGGTTGAGGGAGGTTGGAAACCTTATGTAAGCATTAGAGTATCGATGAATGTGGAAAAGCCACTAAGACGGTGGATGAAAATTAAGATAGAGGGAGATAATTGGAGTTGATTAAAGTTTAAGAATGAACGCGTAGGAACCTTTTATTTTGTTTATGGAATCATTGGGCACTCTGAAAGAGATTGTAATATTGTGTATGCCAATCCGGAAAAGGTGGTAGAGAAGGCTTATAGGGTCTGGCTCCGAGCACCACCTCGAAATGTGAAGAATTACACAGGTGTTAGGTGGCTTAGGAATGCAGGTGAGGGAAGTGGCATGTGGGGAAAGCAAAATTCATCAAGGAGGGCAGCAACCACCGTGCAGGGTGGCACATAGGGGGTAGAGAGGTTTATGGAAATTGATGGTATAATGCGATAATTTCGGAGGACTTGGACGAGATTAGAGTCAAATCACGTGAAGATATGGGGAAGTTAGTAGGTGGTTGGGATGATGTATTGATTGGGCAAAAGAAAGAGATTGTGAGTGTACAAAATAAGGAGAGTGTAAAAGGAAATACATTTATTGATCCTAAAAGAAAGCGGGTTGATGAGGATATAATGGGAGCAGAATATGGTCGGGTAAGTGGGGAGAATTTGAACAACCAACATCAAGTTGGGCCAAAAAATTTGTTAGTGGCAAGTCTTGGAAACCAGGCCGCCAAGGAGTATGAGTATTCTAGTTTGGAACTGTCGTGGGCTGGCCAACCCATGAATAGTTAGATTTCTTAATAAAATCACAATCTAACTTAGGTTCAATGTAATTTTTTAAGCGAGACTTTGGATAAAAAAATAAAGTAGAAATAATGAGAAAAAATTAGGTTTTGCGGGATGTTTGGTTGTTGAGGCCCAGTGACATGGTTGAGGGCTTGCACTTCTTTAAAAAAATGAAGGAGGAATCAGTATTGTCAATAGTTGTAGTAATTTTATTGACTTTGAATGTGTGCATGAAACTATGGGCAGGTGGAGATATACAGGCTATTATGGGTTTCCACGGGGAGGGAGAAGGTGTGAAGCTTGGAATATGATTCGAGATTTATCTGTATCATCATCTTTGCCTTGGTGTATAATTGGAGATTTTAATGATCTCATGTCAATGGAGGAGAAACGTGGGGGCAACGACATCCAAGGGTACTGCTTTATGCTTTCAAAAAAAGGTCCCGGATGTCATTTTATTGATACAAATGGCTCTCAATGTCACTTTCTAAAAAGATGACCCCAAATGTCACTCTATAACCAAGTTTCAAATCCCGTTTTTGTTAAAAGAGGAACATGGAATCTCGTTCGGCATTTTCAATTTTTTTCTTTAATTACATCACGTTAAGCCATGTTTGGAGACCCTGCTAACACTTGATGTTACGTTTTTAACAATAAAACGGAACTTAAAAATACTTTTTCATTCATTTTTAATTAATATTTCATATTTTCATACCTTTTTTATGGGTTTCAAATATATTAAAATTTTAAACTATTTTTTTTAAATGTAAGCGTGGGCCCTAATTTAACAATTTTTAATTTTTTAGGATTCAATAATCTCCTTTTAGGTTATAAAAATTTTAAAAAATTGAACAAAAACATGTCTAAGTTAGCATTTTTAACTTATAAGGGTTCACTGATCCCTTTTGGGTTTTAGAAATATTAAAAAATAAATTAATAAAACGTACACCGACTTAGGGTTTAGGGCCCTAAACCCTATAGTCTAAACCCTAATTTTTCTAGGGTTTAGGGTCTTTAGGCACTAAACCCTAGGAACCAAACTCTAACTGTTTTTAATATCTTCATTTCTCAATTTTGGTTTTTAAAATATTAAATTATTTATATATATAAATAAAGTACGAACAAAACAACCCTTCAAATAATATTTTAAACTTGAAAATATAACATTATCTACTATTTTGGGTAAAAAAAGATATAAAATCAAACTTCAAATTTGCGTTTTTTAAGAAAACGGGATTTGAAGTTGCGTTATCATTAATTTAAAAATAAAAAAAATAAAAAATGAGAATCGAGATTATATTTTTTCCAATCAAAACTCCGTTTGAAGCTCCATTTGGACTTTTTAGAAAAAGAAAGAGAAAACGTTAATCAAAGTAGAGTTTTGAACCCAACAAATCATGGTCTCAAGGCATTTGAACTTTTAAAAAAACAAAAAAAAACGGAACATGCATTAACGTTTTGAGTAATAACAAGTAACGGCACCCGATTCTCCGTTTTAGAGTGACATTTGTGGCCATATTTTATCAAAGTGACATTAAACACCATTTTCCCCCAAATATTGACATTTGGGGTCAATACCCATGGTTTCTCAGAGGTTATAATGAATTGTGGCCTGGTGGATTGAGGTTTCACATGAGATAGATAAATATGGGAGAGATCGAGGGGGACAAAGAGGTAGGTGCAAGAGAGGTTGGATCGAGGTTTGGCTACTAAAGAGTGGTTGGAGTTGTTCCAATGTGCAGAGGTTCAGGTTCTTGATATATCCATGTATCATCACATGCCATTATTCTTGCAGTTGCATAAGCAAGTGTATTCACGAAAAAAAGATTTCGGTTTGAAAATATGTGGATAAAAAAGAGTGATTGCAGAAGTATTATTTAAAAGTGCTAGACTGAGAAATAGACAAGCGATTTCGGAAAAATTGTGAAGTGTTGTGCTCGTTTGGAAGAATGGGGTGGGAGTTTAATAAAGGAAATGAAGTTACAGATTGTAAGGTATATGAATGATATGAAACGAATTCAAACTCGTTGATATGCTAAAGGGGTGAGACGGTATGGTGAAGCGCGATTGTACTATCGAAGTTGCTTGAGATGCAGGAAATATTTTGACGTCAAAGAGCTAAGCAATTTTGGCTTCGAGGTGGAGATAAAAATATAAGATTTTTTCATAAGTATGCATTTGTGAGAAAGGAGCATAACAAAATTAAAAGATTAAAGGACGAAAATGGGGAGTGGAAGGAAATGGAGGAGGGAAATGGAGGAGGACATTACATATTACTTTCAGAAAAAAAAATTAACCTCAAATTCCGGGAAGAGTCAGCTAGAATTCAGTTTAATCAGCTTGATGAAGAACAGAAGGAGGCCCTTATATTTCCAGTTGAAGATATAGAAGTTAAGGCTGCTATTTTTTTATGCACCAGGACAAGGCACCAAGAATTGATGGTTTAAACCCTTCATTCTTTCAAGCATATTGGAATATAGTAGGCATGGATGTGTGTGAGTTCTAAAGAGAATTTTTTGCTACGAGTATCTTTCTAGAGAATATTAATAGAACTTTGGTTTTCTTGATTCCTAAAGTAAAGCAACCAAAACGAGTTATGGATCTTAGACCAATTTCTCTATGTAATGTATTGATGCAAATTTTGTCTAAAGTTATCGAGTGAAAGTGGTTCTTAATACGATAATCTCTGAGCAACAAAGTGCTTTCATTGAGCATCGACTTCTAACTAATAATGCCTTTATTGCTTTGGAGGCCAACCATTATATTGGGAGGAAAACGCAGGGCCAGTGGGTGTTGTTAGGCTAAAAGTGGATGTTTCGAAGGCATATGATAGGTTAGAATGGCACTTTATAGAGTTCATGCTTCAGAAATTTAGTTTTTCTCAATTGCGGATTGATAGGGTTATGCAGTGCATAAGGTCATTGTCTTATAGTTTTTTGAGGGATGGGCAGGTGTTTGGACATGTAATACCTCAGCAGGGAGTTAGACAGGGAGATCCTATCTCGCCCTATATATAAATTATATATGCTAAAGGATTGAGTGGAATATTGAAGCAGTATGAAGATAATGGGCTCGTACATGGCTGTTGCAAGGGGTGCGCCTTCTGTGTCTCATCTGCTTTTTGCAGATGATTGTTATTTCTTTTTTAAGGTAGCATAGGCTGAAACAACTATAATGAGAAGCATTTAACAGAAATATGAACGTGTGTCAGGACAAGTGGTGAATTATAATAAGTTGAGTATAAGTTTTAGCCCTAATACAAAAGTTGAAGATCGAACAGTGGTGTGTGATGTGCTATAGGTGCATGAGACAGCAACACCGGGGAGGTATCTTGGTATGCCAATGAATGTAGGCCGAAATAAAGTTGAAGTATTTGGTTTCTTGAAAGATAATGTGCACCAAAAACTGCAGGGTTAGGCTATAATTTATCTAAGCAAGGCAAACTAACTTTATTTTCTTCTGCAACTTAAACGATGTCTACTTTTTGGATGAATTTGTTTCTTATATCAGCTGGGATTTGTGAGGATATAGAACGCAAGATGAATGGTTTTTTATGGGGAAGGGGAGTCACAAGGAAAGGGGTAAAGTGGATGTCATGGTCGAGGATATGTATGCCCAGAGGTTGTGGGGGTTTAGGGGTAAGAGACTTGCTAAAGTTTAACCTGGCCATGTTGGCGAAACACGGTTGATGTCTATTACAACAAACAAATGATCGTGTTTCTGTGATCATGAAAGAAAGATATTACCCTTCGACATCTTTTCTTGATGCAGATGTGGGAAAAAATCTTAGCTATATATGGAGGAGTCTAATGGAGGCTATGGATGTTGTCAAGGCGGGGGCTAGGCGTAAAATTGGTGATGGGTGTGAAACAAGGGTCTGGAATGTACCGTGATTTCCTAATGTAGAAAATGGTTGTTTGACAACAATAATGTCAGAGTATCTGAAAAATATTAAAATGAATAATTTTTTTGATGAAACAGGTACAAGGTAGGATATGGAGTTGATTAACAATGTGTTTAATGGTAGAGATGTTGAGTTAATTAAACGGGTGCATATTGCTTTGAATGGAATTAGAGATGTCTGGTATCGGTTACTAGATGATAGAGGAATGTTCACATTTAAAAGTTGTTATTGGTGGCTGCAAGGGGAGCATGGTAATGTGCATAAGGAGTTTTGGACAAAGTTGTGGTCGTTAAAGATGCCAGAAAAAGTGACTCAGTTTCTATGGCGTGCTTGTAAAGAATGTCTCCCAATGACATATGCGTTAGCAGTGAAACAGGTTGTTGGAAGTGCAATGTATCTTTGGTGCATAAATCACATCGAAACGGATACTCATGTGTTATTTACATGTGAGTTTGCAAGAACATTGTGGTATAGTGCAGATGTACAATAGTTGCTGAATGTGTCACCCCATGACTCAGCTTTCATGATCTTACGGAAGATTTTTTCCAGCTGCACGAGGGAGAAATGTATTCAGGCTGGCTTAATCTTTTGGAGTATTTGTAATTGTTAGATATATTTGATAATGTCATGGCTAATATGTTTTATGTTTAGATTTCAGATCTTATTTGAACAGAACAAATCAGTACTTAACTGATCAGTACTTATACTGGAAGTCAGAACTTAAGGGATATCAGTACTTATGTCATCAGGAGATAGATATCAGAACTTAAGTGCTGAAGGATGATCAGATAAGGACAGTAGCTGATTAAAGTTAAGAAGATCAAGATAAACATAAGAAGAGATATGCATGAAGAAGGAATTCCGTGAAGAATGGAATACTTGGAATAGAAGATATCTGATTGATATATTTTAGGAAGCAGAATTATATTCCATATCAATTAGCGAATATCTTGTAACTGTGTAGTATATAAACACAGAAATAGAGTTTACACTATAAGTGTTATCATTATCGAGAATATTATTAAATATAACTCTAGTAGCTCTCGTGATATTTTGTTCATCACTGAGAGATAACAGTTCCAGATTGTAACAGAGTTTATTGTTTAAATAAAGTTTGTTTTCTGTTACATAAGTTCTTGAAATTTGATTTGATTGTAATAAACACTGTATTCACCCCCTCTACAGTGAAAGTGTGACCTAACAAGTGGTATCAGAGCTATCTGTTAACACACATACAGTTAAAGATCCAAACACAATCATGTCTGACACAGAAACTCCAACTAAGCCTACCAAAACTGAGGAAGCATCAAAGACATCAACTCAGAGTCGATATGAGACTATCAGAGTTCCCATATTGAGACCATCTGAATATCCCATATGGAAGGTAAGGATGACCATGTTTCTGGAAGCAACAGATCCAGAATACCTTGATAGAATCAGGGAAGGGCCTCACAAACCTACCAAGCTTGCTGTTGTAGTTCCAGGTGAAGCAGCAATGACCGTACCAAAGGAAAAGAATGATTACACTGCTGAAGATATAGCATCTATTGCTAAGGATGCCAAGGTACGTCACTTATTGCATAGTGCCATTGATAATGTAATGTCAAACAGGGTAATCAACTGCAAGACTGCTAAGGAGATATGGGATGCACTGGAGACAAGGTGTCAAGGAACTGAAACAGTTAAGAAGAACAGGAAGACAATACTCACTCAAGAGTATGAACACTTTGACTCTAGGACTAATGAGTCATTGACTGATGTATATGATAGATTTGTCAAACTCTTGAATGACTTGTCATTGGTTAATAAGGAGTATGATCTTGAAGATACAAACCTTAAATTCCTGTTAGCTCTTCCTGAATGTTGGGATTTGAAGGCAACAACAATAAGAGACAACTACAATCTTGATGAAACAACTCTTGATGAAATCTATGGAATGCTCAAGACTCATGAACTTGAGATGGAACAAAGAAGCAAGAGGAAAGGAGGAAAGTCAAGGACAGTTGCTCTCAAGGCTGAAGAAGAATTCCCCAAATCACTTTCCTCAAAGAAAGACAAGGGTAAAGCTCTTTTCATAAAGTCTGATACTGAGTCATCAAGTTCTGAGAGTGATGATGACTCAGATTCTGAAAGCTTGCCTGAAACTGATGCTGATGAGGAGATGATGAAGCTGTGTGCTCTTATGGTGAAAGGAATCACAAAGATTGCATACAGGAAGTTCAGGAAGGGAAAGAAGTTTTCCAGGAAAGGCATAAGTTCTGATAAGAAGAATTTCAGAAGATCTGAAGCAAGAGGAGGAAAGTCTGACAGAGGAGATTACGCTAATGTTAAATGTTATAATTGTGGTGAAAAAGGCCACATATCTCCTGATTGCAAGAAGACCAAGAGTGACAAAGGCAAAGCTCTCGTCACAAAACAGAAAAGCTGGACAGACACCTCAGACTCTGAAAGTGAGGAGAACTATGCATTGATGGCAAATGCTGATAAACAAAGTTCTGAGAGCAGTTCTGAAGCTGCTGAAACAAAGGTACCTCAGACTACTTATGCTTTTCATACTGATGATATTAATGAGTTGAGAAGATATCTTAAAACCATGTTTGTTAGTTATAGAGATCAAACTTTAACATGTGAAAGATTAACTTCTGAAAATCTTGCTTTTAAGAAAAGAAATGATTTCTTAGAAAAAGAGTTAGTTATGTTTCATCAAACTCAGAAGGATAGAGATGATGCTTTTTATGTTAGGGATGAAGTGCTAAAAATGAATGAATCTCTAAAAACTGAGTTAGAAAAGGAGAGAGAGATTATCAGAACTTGGACTAACTCTGGCAAAACAACTCAAAATTTGCTAAGCAGTGGAAACTGGAAAGAGTGCTTAGGTTATGGAGAAAATAATGAAAAAGGAACTGAAGAAATTAAGCCTGTTGATAAGCAAAAGCCGAAGTTAAAACCTGTTAAGTTTGTAACTGAAAAATCTGAAAATGAGAAATCAGAAGTTAAAAAGGAATTAGCTTTTGACAAACTAAAACAGGAAAAGACAGCTGAAGTTAACATAGGCTTAATGACAAAGAAGCAGCTTAAGCATAAGCTGAAAGATGTTAAGAATGCAAACAAGGTAAAATCACCTAGGAAAAACAGGAATGGAAAGGAAGGTGTGAATAAAAGCAATAACTATAAATCTGTTCCTGGTACTCCTAGGAAAGCATGTCATAACTGTGGAAGTTCTAACCATCTGGCTTCTTTTTGCAGGAAGAATAAGAATATTAACTCCTTATCTACAAAGTCAGGAGTTAAGAGTCAGTATGTTAGATACAAACCACAAAATCCTTGTTTTCATTGTGGTAGTTTATGGCATTCCATTTATACTTGTAAGGAATATCATAGTTTGTACTATGATTATTATCAAATAAAACCTTCTTTAAAGAAAGTTTCTGTTGTTCCTTCTAGTGTAAGTTCTGATTCAAAGTCTGGTAGTATAAGTTCTGATAAGAAAACTGTTAACATAAAATCTGATGCTAAATCCGCTGCAAATGTTAACAAACCTAAAAAGGCCAAAGGATCCAAGCAAGTCTGGGTCCTTAAAACTAATAATTAGTGGTCTTTTTGATTGCAGGGCAACAGGAAAAATATTTTAGTTCTGGACAGTGGATGTTCAGGACACATGACTGGAAATAAGGCCCTGCTATCAGACTTTGTGGAGAAAGCTGGCCCAAGTGTTTCTTATGGAGATGGCAACATTGGAAAAACTTTGGGATATGGCAATATCAATCTTGGGAATGTCATCATTAAAGATGTAGCTCTGGTCTCAGGACTTAAACACAACTTACTGAGTATAAGTCAAATCTGTGACAGAGGTTATCATGTTGATTTCTTTGCAGAACATTGTGAAATAGTTAGTAAATCTAAAGGAAAAATTGTTCTGAAGGGATTCAGGCGTGGTAACATTTATGAAGCTAAGCTTTCAACAAATTCTGATGGTTCTGCAATCTGCTTAGTGAGTAGAGCCTCAACTGAAGAAAGCTGGAATTGGCACAAGAAACTCTCTCATTTAAACTTCAACAAGATAAATGAACTGATCAAGAAAGATCTTGTGAGAGGACTGCCAAAATCAGTGTTTGTTCCTGATGATCTTTGTGACTCATGTCAGAAGGCTAAACAAAGAAAATCTTCATTCAAGAGCAAGACTGAATCATCAATTCTTGAGCCTTATTATCTACTTCATGTTGATCTATTTGGTCCAGTGAATGTCATGTCTATTGCAAAGAAGAAATATGCGTTGGTCATAGTAGATGAGTTCACCAGATACACATGGGTGTATTTCTTGCACACAAAAAGTGAAACTGCATCTATCCTGATTGATCATGTCAAACATCTGGATAAATTGATCAGAGATTCTGTGAAAATTTTAAGGAGTGATAATGGCACTGAATTCAAGAATTTGATGATGGAAGAGTTCTACAAAAATCATGGAATAAAGCAGGAATTTTCTGCTCCTGGAACTCCACAGCAAAATGGAGTTGTTGAAAGGAAGAATAGAACTCTAATTGAAGCTGCACGAACAATGCTTGAAGAAGCAAAGCTTCCAACCTATTTCTGGGCTGAAGCTGTGCAGACTGCTTGTTTTACTCAAAATGCAACACTCATTAACAAGCATGGAAAAACACCATATGAGATGGTGAAGAACAAGAAACCAAATCTCAAATACTTTCATGTATTTGGATGTAAGTGTTTTGTTCTCAAGACTCATCCTGAACAGCTATCCAAGTTTGATCTAAAAGCTGATGAGGGAATCTTTGTAGGATATCCACTTTCTACAAAAGCCTTCAGAGTCTATAATTTGAGAACAAACGTGGTCATGGAATCTATCAATGTCTCTTTTGATGACAAGAAGATCACTGGACTTGAAGATTGCATTGATCATGATCAGCTGAGATTTGAAAATGAAGATTCATATTCTGATACCTCAAGTCCTGACAATCTAAGTCCTGATACTGTAATTTCTGATGGATTAAACTCTGATGTTATTGAAACTGTGGTGACTACGTCAAAGGAAGATGCACCAATGCAGGGGGAGCATACTCAAGAGATTATCACATCTCAAGAAGCATCAGAACATACATCTGGCTCTTCAAATTCTGATTCGTCAAGTTCTGATAAGCCAAGTACTGATAGTACTGAAAATCTAAATACTGAAGGATCCAACTCAGAGAGCATAGTTTCAGGGGGAGCATCAGAAAATGAAATCGAAGACAGCATGAATCATGGGGGAGCATCCAGTTCTAGAGAAAATCTTCCATCTGCAAGGAAGTGGACAAAATCACATACACCTGATTTAATAATTGGAAATCCTAAGGCAGGTGTCAGAACTAGAACAGGTACTTCGAATGAATGTCTTTACAATTCTTTTCTCTCTCAGTCTGAGCCAAAGAAAGTGGAAGAAGCTCTTCAAGATGCTGATTGGGTGCAAGCAATGCAGGAAGAGTTGAATGAATTTGAAAGAAACAAAGTCTGGACCTTAGTGCCAAGACCAAAGAATAGATCTATTGTTGGTACAAAGTGGGTATTCAGAAACAAAACTGACAGTGATGGCATAATTGTAAGGAACAAGGCAAGGCTGGTTGCAAAAGGATATTCTCAACAGGAGGGAATTGACTATGATGAAACATTTGCTCCAGTTGCTAGGTTAGAAGCCATAAGGATATTCATGGCTTATGCTGCTCACAAAAAGTTTACTGTCTTTCAAATGGATGTGAAAAGTGCTTTTCTCAATGGAGAATTGGAAGAGGAAGTATATGTTGAACAACCTCCAGGCTTTGTAGACTCCAAACATCCAGACTATGTCTACAGGCTTGATAAAGCACTTTATGGACTTAAGCAAGCTCCTAGAGCATGGTATGAGACTTTAGCTCAGTTTCTTCTGGAAAGTGGATTCACCAGAGGAACTATTGACAAAACATTGTTCTATCTCAACCATGGCAAGGACTTACTTCTGATCCAGATTTATGTTGATGATATCATTTTTGGGTCTCCAAATGACAAACTTTGCAAAAAGTTTGCCAAACTAATGCAGTCAAGATATCAGATGAGTATGATGGGAGAACTTAGTTATTTTCTGGGCCTTCAAGTCAAGCAGACTGAAGAAGGAACTTTTATTTGCCAATCTAAGTATACCAGAAACTTGCTGAAGAAATTTGGAATGCAAGACTGTTCAAGTGCATCCACTCCCATGGCCACTGCAACAAAACTGGATAAAAATACTGGTAATTCAGTAGATATTACTGATTACAGAGGTATGATTGACTCACTTCTCTATCTAACTGCTAGTAGACCAGATATCATGTTTGCTACCTGTCTTTGTGCAAGATTTCAAGCAGATCCAAGAGAACCTCACTTAACAGCTGTAAAAAGAATCTTTAAGTATCTTAAAGGAACAGCTGATCTAGGATTATGGTATCCTAGAGAATCAGATTTTAAATTAATAGGTTACTCAGATGCAGATTTTGCAGGTTGCAAAATTGACAGGAAAAGCACAAGTGGTAGCTGCCAATTTCTTGGAGGCAGGTTGGTTTCTTGGTATAGCAAGAAACAAAAGTCAATTTCCACATCAACTGCAGAAGCAGAGTATATTGCTGCAGGGAGCTGCTGTGCACAGATTCTCTGGATGAAGAATCAGTTACTGGATTATGGGTTAACATATTTCAAAATCCCTATTTACTGTGATAATCAAAGTGCTATTGCTATGACAGGTAATCCAGTTCAACACTCTATGACAAAGCACATCAGCATCAGGTACCATTTCATCAGGGAACATGTGGATGAAGGTACAGTGGAATTGCATTTTGTTCCCACAGATCAACAAGTAGCAGATATCTTCACAAAACCACTGTGTGAAGCTACCTTTTCAAAATTGGTAAATGAACTTGGAATGATTTCAGGTTCTTTCTCTAAATCTGCTTAAACTTGTTCTATGTTATCAGACCTTATGATCAGTATTTACAGAATTCATCTCTTTGTATATTCTGTGCATTAATTGATAAATGTCTTTAAGTACTGATTGTTGTCTGATATATGTTTCTAAACTCTGATAAGTGATATGTCTGTTTCAGTAACTATTCTATCCCATGAGGATAACTGTGCTAGATACTGACCTACTAGTCTTCAATAAACAAATGATCCCATGAAAGAAGTAATTATTTCTGTGGAAATCTTATGACACAAGCAAATTCTGATAACTGAGCTTAGTTAAGTTTACTTTGTATATCTTATTACTAAGTCACAAATTAGAATAATGCTACTCATCTGTTTAAGTTCTGATTCTAGTAAAACTGCTGAATGTACTAAGTGCTGATAAACCTCACTTATCAAAAGAAAAAGAAAAGAATTAAAGAATAATATCAGGTACTCCTTTGAGATCTAGAGTAAAAATGTGAAAGGGACGACCCAAGTGCATTGCTGGTATTAAGTAAATATGCATTAGAAAAGCAAAATATTTTCTTGGTGACTTTTCACACTCTATGATTACTGTAGAAATACTCTGATAATAGCATAAATTCTGATAAACAGTCGTGACTCACTTACACTGAGAAGCCACTGTAAAATAGAATTTCAAAAGATGCATAAAATTAGCACAAAAACAGTTGAGGTGGACTCATGCATGAACTCATTTATCAGTAGGTTTCAGGATAGTGACAGCTCTTTAGCAAAATTTTAATTATGACTTATTTCTAAGATGTACTGAAGTAGATCAGACTTTACTCTTTGTCTGTTATTTAGCTTAATACACACACACACCACTCCATATGAATGATGAAATTTCTGTGGTGGTCTATGTTATTTTAGATAAACAGTCATTGTGTCACTAATACACAAATTCTGAGGACAAGTTCTAGTTACACGTTCTGATGATTAAGTTCTGATGTTCATAACTTAGAACTTGTATGAGTATTTACTAAGATAGACATTCCTTGTTCGAGTTAAGACATTATGTTCTGATGACTGTTAAGTTCTGGTATAGGTCTAAGTTCTGATTTTTCAGTCCAACCCTTTACTTGACTTATCTGTGAATAAAATTTGGTAACAGTCTCAGATTAATTTCGAAATGTTGAAAATGAAGCTGAGAAGGCAACTTCTCAGAAGGATTCTGAAATTGGGGGTTCTAGGCTTCTCAAGAGGCTTAGACGTATGACGGTTCCTGCAACTCCCAAGGAATCCACATCAACAAGGAAGTACAAGAAACAGAGGGCACAAAGGCCAGTTTCAGATGATGAGGAGGAAGCAGCTAAGGAAGGGGATCAGGAATCTCTGATCTCACAAGACAAGGAATTTGTTCCAGTCACTTCTTCTCCATCAACTCCATCTCAGGAACCTGTATCTGATAAGGCTAATTCACCTTCTATATCTCTTGTTCATCCAGGCACAAGTGCTGAAATTGATATTCAGAACTTGGTTGTGCCTGAAATACTTTTCTTAGAAGCTCCAACAGCAAATAATCCTTCCACAACACCTGTTACTGATGCTGTTCAAACTCCTGAGTTTTCACTAACATCTTCTCTGCATCAAGATGATGATCAGATTTTAGGTGAGCATCAGGATATGGCTGTTGATCAGCACTTAGTATCAGATCAGCAATTAGAGGATGTTGAAGCCTCCATTGCTACTCATACAGTTGTCTTATCAGAAGATACTGATTCTGTAAATTCTGATGCTGCAAATGTTGGAGATACTGGTGAAACTGCTACAACTATAAATGCTGATGAAGCAGGTCCTTCAGGACATACTCCTCCACTAACTCTTCCTAAGTCTGAACTGCTAAAGGAGTTTGTTATCAGGGATGCACCAGTACCTTGGAGTGAAACTCCTGCAGGTCAGGAGTGGACTAAGGAATGGAACTCAGTTTCATGTGTTCCAAATGCTTTACATCTTGCTGAGCACTTGACTAAAGCTGATGAAATGCTAAATTCTGATGATTTTAAAACCCAGCTTAGAGTCACTGCATTGAGTACTAAACATCTACAAGGTCTTCATTCCAATACTCATGCAGAGCTACACAAGATTCAGGAGAACTTAATGAAACAGGAACAAGTTTGGAAACTTGATAAGAAAAAGTTCTTCCAACCTACCATTGACAGGATTGCTTATATTGAGAAAACTCAAGAGAAGCAACAAGCTCAACTTGATCAAATTCTGACAAATCAAGCTTCTCAGCAATCACAACTTACAGAAATCCAATCTTCAGTGGAATTGCTTATCTCTCTTCTACTTCCTGCTGATGCCAAAAAGGGGGAGAAAGTGATTAAGTCCAAATGCAAGGATGACAAGTCACTGAAAGGAAAGGATGATGGAAAAGATGACCAAGGAAACTCTGGAATGGGTAGTGGTCATAGTCAAGGTAGAAGGTTTACATCAAGACAAGCTAGTCACAGAACAAGTTCTGATACTGGGAAAAGAATAAGTTCTGTTGCTGGTAAAAGAATAAGTTCTGATGAACTTCTAGATCTTGATGAGGAAATGTCGAGACAGTTATTTCTTCAAGAAAATCCAGGGATGGACTTGGAAAGTTTAAAGGAAGAAGAAGCCAGACTTAAATCAGAGAAAGTCACATATAAATCTGAAGCTTCTGGTAAAAAGTCACTTCCAAAACTGAAAGGTATTGTGATTAAAGAAAAGGCACAAACTGAAGCAACATTTGCTAGATCACAACCACAGATAAATCCAAGATCCAAGGGTAAAGAAAAGGTTGGTGAACCTATCAAGCCTTATGTACCTCCTGAGGAAGAAGAAATTACTGATGGAAGAGATAATCTTGCTCTGACTTCAAGAAAAATTCTTAAAACAACCTCTGACATAGCTCAAGTTGTTCAGAGTCAAGAAATTGTAAGTTCTGATATTCAGAAGAAGCAAGTAACCTCTGACAGTGCTCAAGTTAACTTGATATCAGAAATTAAATCTAAAACACTCCTATCAGGATTCACTAAAGCAAAACAGACTCAATCTTTGAAGACTACTTCAAGTGGTTTTGAAGCAAGAGTAGTTACTGGAAAGGAAGCTAGAGATAAAACTGGATTGGGAAGTGCTGATGAAAGAAGAGTACACAACACTACCGATGATCAAACTTCCTTGAGTGAACCAGGTATTGGAGCAACTCCTGAAAGATTGAATCAACTAGAATCTGTACAGATGGTTTACCATACCTACTTGAAAGAATACATCATGTTGTATTTCATGACAGATGGTAGGGTTTATCATATAAGACAAAATGCCATTCCGTTGAAGTATTTTGAAGAATTGGAGCATGTATTGTTCTTACTTCAAGTGGATGACAGAATAACAGAGACTGCTGCAAACTACTTAAAAGAACAGATTCAGAGACAGAAAAGACTTTATTCTGTTAAGTCTGACAGCAGATATGTTCCAAAGTACAGAAATCACAATGGTGATATTGTTGATATGAAGCCTAATACTGCACAGATCAGAACATATCTTGGTATTAAGGGGCTTGAATTCAATCTAGAGTCTAACAAAGCTTATGTCATAAGACTAGATCAGGAGTTGGGAAAAGCAAAGATTAATGATCTCAGAGCTGCAATATTTCAAACTGGTGAAGATACTGCAGAGCTTAAAGATGTTAAACGGAGAATGATTGATGAACTCAGATATGCTGAGAAATGTTTGTTGAAGAATTATCTCAGAACAACTCCTGACATCAGAGAGATCAGAAAATGATGAAGCCAAGTCGAAGATCTACAACTGCTTAAATTCTGATGGTTATACAGATTGAAGTTGTTATCAGAAGCTGAATTGGTAAAAACTTTAAGGACTGTAAGTTGTAGTTATTTTGTCTATTTCTTATGCATTTGTACTTAATGTTTTTGACATCATCAAATATCTGTTAAACTTGTATATTTTGTTAATTTACAATTTGGGGGAGATTGTTAGATATATTTGATAATGTCATGGCTAATATGTTTTATGTTTAGATTTCAGATCTTATTTGAACAGAACAAATCAGTACTTAACTGATCAGTACTTATACTGGAAGTCAGAACTTAAGGGATATCAGTACTTATGTCATCAGGAGATAGATATCAGAACTTAAGTGCTGAAGGATGATCAGATAAGGACAGTAGCTGATTAAAGTTAAGAAGATCAAGATAAACATAAGAAGAGATATGCATGAAGAAGGAATTCCGTGAAGAATGGAATACTTGGAATAGAAGATATCTGATTGATATATTTTAGGAAGCAGAATTATATTCCATATCAATTAGCGAATATCTTGTAACTGTGTAGTATATAAACACAGAAATAGAGTTTACACTATAAGTGTTATCATTATCGAGAATATTATTAAATATAACTCTAGTAGCTCTCGTGATATTTTGTTCATCACTGAGAGATAACAGTTCCAGATTGTAACAGAGTTTATTGTTTAAATAAAGTTTGTTTTCTGTTACATAAGTTCTTGAAATTTGATTTGATTGTAATAAACACTGTATTCACCCCCTCTACAGTGAAAGTGTGACCTAACAGTAATCGAAGAAACAAGTGGCTTTGGGACAGGATTAATGGGTCTATATTTGGAGTAAAGGCTACAACTATAATTTTTTTTTGCGAATTGAAAACAGGCTTAGGTAATGAAAAACAGTAAGAATATGGGTGACCATGTATGGAAGAGGCCAATGGATGGTTAGACAAAGGTCAACACTGACGTTGTTGTGTTTAATAATGAAAGCATCGGTCTGGGATGTGTTATTTGAAGTTCACGTGGTGCATTCCTGGGTGCAAAAAATTGTAAGGTAGATGAAGCTTGACATCCGAGGGAGGCTGAAGCTATAGGATTGAAAGAAGCGTTATCGTGGGTGATTGCAAGGAAGCTTGATCATTGTATTAATGAAACTAATTGCCAAGTGCTTGTTGATGCGTGTAATGGAAATGTAGGGGAAGGATTATTTGGTACAATTGAAGCTGTTGTTAGTTAAGTTTGTGTATCGTTCTGCGAATAGGGTGATGCATGAACTAAAAAGATTGCCTATTTTATGTCAGAACTAGGGGAATGGTCGGATATTCCGCCTGAGTTTATTATGAATGTACTAGATATGGATATGGTTTTAAGTAATGCAACTACGTTTTATTAAAAAAAGGGAATTTAAATATGTATTTTTGCATAATGATTAAAAATATTTTGTGTTGGTTAGATCAAAATCAAGAAAATCTAATTGTGAAAATTGATTGGAGTTACCAAATGCAATTCAGACTTTGGGGTTTTGTTTGTATGCTGAGAATAATTTTTATAAAACAGGTTTTAAAATTTTTTGGTGTGTGTTTAGAGTCTAAAAATATCAAAAAAATATTTTTTTATGAATAATATTGTTTGTGTATTTGTTTGATGTGGCAAAAAATATTTTTCAAATTTTCTTACGTATTTTGTATTCGGCAAAATAAAATATTTTTTTTGACGGAAAACTTGAAATTTTATTAATGACGTAAATCTTCCTCAATACAAACTTGGATTTCAATAGGAACATAACTCCTATCAAATATGCAACCTGAATATTTATACGATTCCCTAGCCAAACTATGGGCAACCATATTTGCAGATCGCTTAATAAAAGACAAAGATAGTTTGTTTAAACATTTTTAATAAAAGTTGACATTCCTCTACGATTCCACCGAAGTGTGATCGCATCGGAGTTGAGCTTCTGATTGCTTGTGCCATAACCAAACAATCAGTTTTCACGGTGATGCACTTCTTCATCACTGAATAGCACCAGCTCAATGCTTCCTTCAAGGCCATGACTTCAGCTAGAACAGGTGCCATCAAACCCTTTTGAAATAAGGCCTTTGTTGTAATTAACAAACCATCAGAGTCATGCATGACTAACCCAAAACTAATCCCTATTTGGTCCTCGAAGACTGCTGCATCAACCGATATCTTAATTTCATTTGTAGAAGGTTTAACCCGAGTTACATTTCCCTCCCCCTCATTCCATGGTTCGAGAGGAATCGTATAAAACTTGCTTTTGGCCATTTTTTATTGTGCAAGATACTAATTTGTTGTTGCAACAACTCTATTGACCACGGAAGATTTTTTGTTCCAGACTTTATCATTTTGTGACCTCCAAATACTGCAGCATAAGGTGACAACTTCAGCACGCTTCTTTCCAGAGGCAACTCCCAACAATAGTTGAAACTATTCTATGAACATCATCATGATCCCACTATAATTCAGGGATTAAAACTACCCAACATTGCCTAGCAAATGGACACGACACTAAGCAGTGTATTATTGATTCTTCTTCCTGATTACAGACTGGGCATGCCACTTGGACTTTAATTTTATTTCTATAAAATTGTGTCATTGTTCGTAAACAAACTGATATTGCACGTCATACCACATTCAGACATTTCGGAGGAGCTTTAGCTCTCTAGAAAGACCACCAAATGTTATCTGCGTTTTCCATGTGTCACTCCCCTTTCCGAGATTGAAGTAATTTGTAGGTGAAAGTGTTTGTCCTAAATCCAATCATGTATGATGAGTTAGGAAGAACTTTCTTGTATTCCTATTTGATTTCATTTGAATTAATAAAAGACTTGTTATATTTTTATTATGGGCTTTATCTATTTAAAGTGTATTAAATAAGATGTTCCATAGTTTAGAGTAAAACTTCTAGAATTATAATGAGATTATAATAGTGAGATCTAGAAGACGACAACTCTAGACTTAAACAGTTCCTGATCATAGGATAACTAATCGGATGTTAGTGGATCCGCAAAGATTGGTACATACTATGCTTGCTCCCTTCAGGAGGATGTCTGTTCTCATAGGCATTTGTGTGGTGACACTATAGCTAGTATGTAGGTGCTTATTAGGGAATAAGTTCACTGAACATGACTCGATAAGTTGAACAACTAATGGAGATTACTCACGTGTTAATAGTTATTCACTGAGTGATAGTTGTACAAGTGTCCTTAGACTTGAGATCGTTAAAGGTATCTTATATATAATGAATTGTGCTTTGGTTTAGTCCTTAGTCTCAAGGACATCCATTAGGTCTATTCTGGGCATAGGGATTTGTGTATAGAGATAGTTAACGTCAATAGAGGATCTACCCCTTCCAGTATAGGAAGAGAATATCCTATGTTATTCTTAGTATGCGAGTTCTGGAATCTCTGGCCAGAGTGTATAAAATTAGAAAGGAGTTTCTAATTTGCATTAATATGAACTTTGCATTATGAATAAGAAATCATATGATTAAATTTTATAGGCCTGACACGAGATCCATGCCTTGTATTTAATCGAGATATTATAAGGGTAGAAGGAATTCATTGTACGGTAACTAGTCACTGACAGGTTCTTGGTATTCTAAGCAGTGAATTCATATTATCCGGATAGTCGCGATATGTTGAGAAGCATCGCTCACGATGTAGAATAAATATAATTAATCAGTTAATTATATTTAGTGAATTTTGGTATTCATGTAAATAATTAATAAAAGTTTATTATTATTTATTTCTACTACCAGCATAATATTGAGCCTACAAGGTCACACCACAAAAGAATATTTTCTTTGATGAAATAATGAGAGAGAGAATTATTTTCTAAATAGTTTAGAAAAAGAAATAATGATTAAAATTGTTTTAATCATTATTAGAGTATTTTATAAAGATAAAATGTGGGGGTTAATATATATATAAAGATATATTTTATAACCCTAGGAGAGCCCTATAAATAGAATGAGATGGCTCATTCTAAAACACAATTTTTGGTTTTTGTGAAAACTCACTCGATGGATAATAAATCATCATCCGTCGGGACTATATTGAGTCATCCGTCGGGACTATAATCCTTATCCGTCGAGTGCTACATTTTTCACTAAGTAAAATCTATCAAGGTATTTTGTTAATAAAATCATCAAGTTCACAACATACACACAACAAATGTGCTCTGCGTATCAGACACCACTTCCCCCAATAGCTCTTTCATGCGATTAGCCAGTATCTTAGTGATAATTTTCATCAACACATTGCATAAGGCTATTGACCTAAGCTCACTAATGATAGTTGGGTTTTTCTTTTTAGGGATCAATACTATATTCGTGTCATTTAATCCTTGTTTGATCGTCCCTGTTTTGAAGAAATCTTGAACCATCCCAAATACATCTTCGCCAACTATCTCCCTATATTTTTGGAAGAATGTCGGCGTCATACCTTCCGGCCCCGGTGCCTTGTCCGGGTGCATTTGAAATAATGCAAATTTAACTTCCTCTTTCGTCACCTCCCCGTTAAGATCAATATTCTGAACTGGTGTGATTGTTTGCGGAACACGGCTTATTACTTCTTCCCAATTCGTGGCTGAGGATGTAAACAAGCCAGAATAATATTCTATAATGAGGTCATGCAGACCATTATTCCAATCCACCCATGTTTCATGATCACTTCTCAACTTATCAATACGGCTTGCACGCTGTCGAGTGTTACATGTTGCGTGAAAGTATTTAGTATTTTTGTCACCAGCTTGCAACCATAGTTGTTTTGATCTCTGCATCCAGAAAACCTCCTTTTGATCCAAAATCAAGAATAGTCGTTACTTCGTTTCTTTATACTCCTACACCGAGTTGTTATCTCGTTTAACTCTGAGTTGTTTCAGTAGCACTTTACACTCATTAATTTTCCAGCCAAAACATCATGTGATCTGCCTTCCCCACGTGTCTAAACTTTCACAACATTGCTTGAGCTTCTGTAGTATGTCAATATTATCTCCTTCACAATTATCCTTGACAATTTGCTTGCATAATGGTTCCATCAGCCACGCATTCTCGAATCGAAATCTTTTATGTCCTTACATTTTACCTCCACAACGTGGTTCTAGAAAGATTGGGTTGTGATCATTTGGGGAAACATCAATATTAAATAACTTAGCCAGAGGAAATAATTCAAACCATGGACTGTAAGCCATTGCTCTATCTAGTCTGATCTCCAGCTATGCCGGTATACATCTTCCGTTCTCGTACGTAAACTGGTGACCATATAGCTCTAGGTCACTTAACCCCGTGTCTGAGAGAACTGCATTAAAATTATCGAGGAGCCATTGTGGGTACCAAGCACCTCCTTTCTTATCAATTTGAGATACAATGTTTTTCATATTGCTTATAACACACCACGGAAGGTTCGAGTCTCTCGCCAGATTATGTAATAATTCCCATATTTTCTTTCTTTGGCTTCGATTTAGCTCACCATAGAAACCCGTTGGTCACCATGTTGACATGCCAGAAACACTAACCTCTACATCGATGTGATATTGGGACAGGCTAATAAGATTAACCTGATCTGTCTCCTTCCACAGAAGGGCAAGTGCTCCACTACGGCCTTGAGCTTCAACCACTAACATCCCTGATGTAATAACCCCCAAAATTTTCAACTTTTTGTAACCCTTGTGAATAGTGTTTTAGCTGAATGAGAAAACTTTTCATGCCACACTATGTAGGGGTTCTATTATGGATATTCTGAGATTTTATTAGTACTCTATATGGTATATGAGTGTATGTAAAGATCGCCAGAATCCAATTCCGAACACTTTGGTTTTTCCCGGAAATCCACTAGATACGGAGAGAATTGAGTATAAGGTAACAGGATAAAAAGGATTTAAATTAAAGGATTATAATAGAGGATCATAAAAAGGAATATAATGTATTGAGAAAGGTTAAGGGAACCTAAGTAATAAGATCCCGGGTATGATCCTTCAAACGATAAACGAGAACGAAAGTTAAGCGAACCGTATAACAGATCAGCGGTCATTAGGCAAACAATTAGGAAGTTAATCAAAGGGATTAGAGAGAGTGATGTCACCCAACCAATGAGAAGAGGACAAGGAGGGAATGATGACATCACCACATGACATGGGCATGACATGGGAAGGAAGGAGATGTGGTGGCTTTTTAACCACACAAAATAAAGGGCAACTAGGTAATTTACTAAATCAAACACAAAACCAATCAACCAAGCCAAGCAAATCACTTTCATCAAATTCAAAAAAAAAAAGAAACCAAGGCATTGTTCTTCATGCTCTCGGCTTTTTGACATTTTAAAGGCAAGGAATTTCAAAATCAAAGATCCAAGCTTCCTAAATTGGTGAGTTAATTCCCTAATCATCCTTATGCTTAGTTAGGGCTATATCATGAGTTTAAGCCATCAATTCCTTCTCAATCTTCTTCATTTAATCAAAGAAGAAGACAATGAATAGTGTTTTCAAGTTTTTAACTTGAAATTTTTCTTGATTTCCTTGAAGATCCAAGCATTCCTAAGACTTCTCAAAGCTTCTTAAGGCTTCCTAGCTCCTCCCACCACTTCAAGGAAGGTACATCATCTCCAAACCCTAGATTCCTATGTATTATAAGATGATTTTGATTAGTAGGGTGATATTGTAGCTTGATGTTTGTGATTTAGAGTTTGGGATTGAAATGGTATTGAATCGGATTGGTAAATCTTGTTGTTTTGGTTAAAAGAATGTAGTATAGTTAAATTCAAGCTTAGGCATAAGTATGAATGTTAAAATTGAATTGGTTGGGGTTGTTATGATGTGATAAGGATGGATGTTGGTTGTATGTTGGATGGATTTGAGGTTGAATTGGGTTGGTTTTGAATGGTTTTAAATTGGGAAATCGCGTAAATATAGTCGTCGTAACGTCCGATTTTCTTTATACTGTTTTTGTGCATAACATTAGGACCCGAGAACCCCCTGCTAGATTATGACCATTGCCATGTCTAGATAGCTCGTGTTACGAGCTTCGTTTTGATATGTAGTTCGTTCGATTCCGATGCACGGTTTAGGAGAAACGACCGTTTCAAGTAACGGCGTTTCGCGAACGAAACTTTTCCCCTCGCCTTACTTTGAAACATAGGTTAAAGACCAAAAAGGGTTAATTAATGTATGAAACATTTATGGTAAGTGTGTTAGGCAGTTGGTAAGACACTCGCGAAGGAATCGCCTTAAAACTCATAAAGGTTAAATTATTAAAAATGGTGGAGCCGAGGGTACCCGAGTGACTTAAGCGAATCAGTAAGCGCAAAACAAGCGTTAGAGTCTAAGTTAGTTAAAGTATAGATTTACAAGTGACTTTGATTTAATTCCAACTTACTTGTTGTTTATAGGTTACCAGACTCGTCCCGAGCCTTTTATCACCCCAAGTCGCTCAGGCAAGTTTTCTACCCGTTATACTGTTGTTGTGATGTATATGTGTATATGCATGATCTTGTGATAAATGCATATTTGTTATTAGCAAATTCTTGCGATATATTGTAGCATGTGATATGGTATATATGCATGCCTGTTTCGTATTCTTGATTTATATATCTGTTGGTTCAGTTGATAATACCTATGCTAGAGGATAGCAGTATTTCGCATATACCCTTATTATAAGGACCCAAAAGGTGAAAACATTTTCTAAAACTGGGAGTCGAGGATCCCGAGTAGATTTTGTATATATGTATATATATACATATATATTTATATATATATGGTTATAGTTTTCAAAACTATTAATCGAATAAGGTTTATTCGATAACTTTATTTTATTTAATGAATATTATTATGAATATTCATTCGAGGGCTTATGACTTCTTTATTTTATTAAATGAATATTATTTTGAATATTCATTCGAGGGCTTATGACTTCTTTATTTTATTAAATGAATATTATTTTGAATATTCATTCGAGGACTTATGACTCCTTTTATTTTATTAAATGAATATTATTTTGAATATTCATTCGAGGACTTATGACTCCTTTTACTTTATTATTTGAATATTATTTGAATATTCATTCGAGGGCTTATGACTCTTTTATATTATTTATTGAATATTATTTGAATATTCATTCGAGGGCTTATGACTCTTTTATATTATTTATTGAATATTATTTGAATAATCATTCGAGGGCTTATGACTCAGTTTATATTATTTAATGAATATTATTTGAATACTCATTTGAGGATCTATGACTCCGATTATTTGCTGAGATATGTTCTTTATTTTATTTAAGAATAAGGTGTCGATAATCAAACTTATTTTTGATTATTCAAATAAAGATAGTACTTTCGTATAAGTATATCTTTGGTTATTTAATACTCATTTCAAGTATAAGTTTTAAAACTTCTACTTCAATTATTTTTATAAAGATTATTCTTTATGGGAATATTATTTAAATAATAATATTCAGACATTTTCTAAATATACTGGGGACTGATTTACTTCATTAAATCAGCTTTACTCCAAACACTCTTTAAAGTGTTTTCGAGTCTTCAAAATGATTTTTAAAAGTTAGAGCGGATCCCAAAACTCATTTTTATATTTAAGATCTTCCTTTTTAAGGGGATTTAAATACTCGCTCAAAACCTGAGGGATCCGGCTCTGTGGTGTATTTTATATTCGCAACAAGGTTGCAGTTTTGGTAAATGAATTGATTACTTACCCAACGTTCGGGAAGTAAGTCCATCTATTGAGTCGGCATAAGCAACATGGGCTCAGTGGGCGTCCATGATAGCGCAAGTGGCTCAGTGGGAGTCCATCAAATGCATAAGTGGCTGAGTGGCAGTCCAACATAAGGTCCTATTGAGACCAGGGTGATGACCAGTGGGGAATTCGTCCATCTACTAGTAGAAAAGGTTACTTATTGGTATCTTTGCCTGATCAGCGAGATACCTGGTTTATGCCAAAATTCTTTTCCTTTCCCAAAATTTATTGGATGTTTCAAACTCTGTTCATACTTTACATGACAGAGGTTTTCAGGAAATGTATAAAGAAGATGTATATGTGGATATATATATATATATATCAGAACTTAATGAAGTATATCATAACTTCAATTCCTTTAATAATATTTCAAAGGTTTAATCTATTCAAATCTTGTCTTGTAGTCTCATCTATGTGATGAACTGGTAAAAGCTCATTATACTTTGAACAGTGGTAGTTCAAGTGGCTTTATAAATGATATAAGTGTAGTGAAGTATTTGGTAACTTCATCCCTTGTTTTTACTTATATCTAGTAAGTAATTATCTTACACAGGATAAAAGATTCTAGTAAGTATCCATTTAGATACTTATATTATTGTTATCACTATATATTATCTTGCGAGCTGTAAGGCTCACTCTTGCTTTATTTCTTCATCACACAACAATAGTTAGGAAAGATGGCCAGACTCCAGCAGACCCAGCGCAAGCGCGTGGGAAGCGTCCCGCGTCTTCCCGATGATGTTGTAGCTGCTATAGCTGCAGAGGTAGATCTATTATAGATCAGACCATCTACTTTTGAGAATCAATTATGTATAATTATAACTTGTGGCAGATAATGGCAATTAATTGTAAACTTATTAAGTAATCATTTTGGGTTGTAATAACTTTTAAATTGTGGATTCAAAGACTTGTACTTATTTCAATTTCATCTCTGAGACTATAACGGGTTGTGGTGTGTGTTAGTGTGGGGTCACAACATAAGGTTATTATTATTAATTAAGTGAAGTGATATTGTGGAAAGAAAGACCGTGACGACCCGGATCCCCGACCCCGGATCTGGGGGTGTTACAGAAATGGTATCAGAGCTAAGCGTTATAAACCTCAGAGATGATGCGACGATATAATAATAAACTCACAAAGATAATAAGAACTCTTGCCAAGTTCATGGTCGGACTACTTAAAGTAGTGCTGACAGTTAAAACCCTTACGGGAACCCTTATAAGTATCATGATAGTAATTTAGCTCGTTTAATGTGTAGGCGCCTGAGATAGAGGACCCTGAGATGTTCGAGCGTGAGCATGATGAGGCACTGCTAGATGTTGAGGATCAGGAGGAGCCTGAGATGGAGGAGGATGAGGAGGACCCCTCAGAGGAGTCAGAGACGGAGGTCATTGCTATTTCAGATGAGGAGGACCCCTCAGAGGAGTCAGAGACAGAGGTTATTGCTATTCCAGATGAGGAGGACCCGGATGAGGTCCCAGTAGCTGAGGGGCGTGTTGGACCTATGGTAGTGTATGCTGGTACCCCATTACCCACACTTCCGGTGGTCAGAGCCCCTACCCCTCCACCACTATCCTGGATTCCCGATGATGACAGCTCAGAGACCCATACCTCCGAGCCTAGGCAGACCGAGGAGGCACCCTCAGCGGCTCCGGATTCACCACCTCTTGACCCTGCCCACAGGTAGTCTTCGTTAGCTCATGGATATGTTGAGGATGTTCTGAGGACCCGAGTGGCTGTTGCCGAGGGCCGACTGGATGAGGCCAGGAGGGAGTTGGATGCAGAGAGGGCGGGTAGGCGTACCCGAGCTTATGAGACTAGGGCTTCTATACCCCGATCCTTGAGAAGGGAGCTTACGGGGATAGAGCTCACATCCCGAGCGAGGCTCAGATCGCTCCTGGGGGACAGGCATGGTAGGATCTCCAGGCGGCAGGCCGACTATATCTTCCGTCGTGCGATGGAAAGGGTATGGGAGTTGACCCGCTCCGGTGTGTGATTCAGGACTGACGAGGGAATAGTCTAGTTGTCTAGTTAGCCGAGGCCTTAGTAAGAGCCAATTTTCCGGGATAGTTGACTTGTATATAGCATCCCTTTTTCTGACTAGACAGATAGACTCTTGTGTATCACTTTTGGGACAGATGACTGTAGCACTGTTGTACTTTTGACCAGATCAAACTATGTATTTCTCGCATTATGTATATATTTGTTTCGTTTCGGTTCAGTTCCTTAGTGACGGGATCACTGCTTTTATCATTATTATTACTGCACTTCGTATTAGAACTTTCTTAAAATAATAGAATTACGATATACGTTCTCCCCATTATAAGAGCTGTGCAAGGCACAATGTTGTATATGATTGTGTCCTAACGTTGAATTTCCCAATAATTTTTTTTTATTATCAGAATCATGCCGCCAAGAAAGATTGGAACTAGGGCGAACCCTGGATCTGAGGACCAGGGAAGCCATAACCAGGATGATAGGAACCAGGAACACAGTGAAGAGGAAGATGAGGATTATGTGGAACAGGATGACTCCTTGTATGAAGAGGAAGAGGAAACATATGATGTTGAGGGATTTGAGATAGAGGTTGAAGAAGGAGAAACTGAGGTTGAGCAACCGGTACCAAACCCGGGCATGGATCCCATGGGCCAGTTCATGCAACTCCTAAGGCAGAATTTGGAACGTCAACCCAACCCACCCCTTCAAGGAAATAACAATAATGTGGCAAACTCTTTCAGGGCTTTTAAGTCCCTTAAGCCCCCTGAGTTCCACGGATCAGCCGACCCAGTTGAGGCAAGGGCATGGTTAAAGGAAATGGAGAAATCCTTTGAGATTTTGAGTACCAATGAGGCACAGAAGACTGTATTTGCTACCTACCTTCTGAAAGGAGAAGCTAACTACTGGTGGGAGGCCAAGAAAAACATGGAGACAGATGCTATTATAACCTGGGAGAGATTTAGTCAGTTGTTTCTGGGAAAGTATTTCCCGAGGTTTATGGAAAACCAGATGGAGCTCAAGTTCTTGGAGCTAAAGCAGAATAAGTTGTCTGTAGCAGAGTACGAAGCGAAATTTACTGAGTTATCAAGGTTTGTGCCGGAGTTTGTGAGCACCGAGGAAAAGAAAGCTAGGAGGTTTCAGCAGGGACTGAAACCGTGGATTCAGAATAGGGTGGCAATCCTTGAGCTTACGGACTATGCCACTCTAGTGCAAAAGGCAACGATTGTAGAAGTCGGAAGTGAACAGATGCAGAAGGAAAGAGAGAAGAAAGGAATAAAGAGGAAAAGTATGAGCATGGGTGGAGGTTCCGCAGGAAGGAGCTTCCCAACTAGATTTAATCGAGGAGCAGTATCCCTACCAGGAAGGAACACTGGGTTTAAGCGGCCAATGAGTGTGAGTGTGAGCCGGGGCGGCCAGAAATCAAGAATGTCCTATTCCAACCAGTCTCGACCCCCATTGCCAGCCTGTAACATATGTGGAAGGAATCACACTGGGGAGTGTAAAGGAAAGCCAGTAACCTGCTTTAAGTGCGGTCGGGAAGGCCACTATTCAACTAAGTGCCCATCATCAACCTCTGCCGTCATTCCAACCACCACTTGTCATCAGTGTGGACGCCCAGGTCATTGGAAGAGGGAATGCCCAATGAACAAACCAGCAGCTTCGGGAGCAAGCAGGGTTGCTTCTAATAAGCCACCTACTGCAAGGACTTTCAACATGACAGTCCAGGATGCTATGAAAGATTCAGATGTGATAGCAGGTACCCTTTCTCTAAATTCAGTCAGTGCAAATGTTTTATTTGATTCGGGAGCAACTAAATCTTTTATATCAAAGGACTTTGCGCGTAAGTTAAGACTTAAGGCTAAACCCTTGATAGAACCCTTGCAAGTAGAAATAGCCAATCATGAAATTATTCCTATTAACCAGATTCACCCCGCCTGTGAGATAGGCATAGGGGAGCAATCCTTTAGTGTTGATCTGATTCCTTTTAAATTAGGGGAGTTTGATGTAATTTTGGGAATGGACTGGCTATCTAGCAATGATGCTCAGATAGACTGTAAAGGGAAGAAAGTTAAGCTAAATGTCCCAGGGAAGAAAGAAGTTATATTTAGAGGAAAGAGGCAGACGCAGAAATTTTTGACTATGGCCCAGGCCAGAAGGATGCTACGAAAAGGAAGTGAGGCCTACCTAGCCTATGTGGTGGACACGCAGAAGGAGGTGCCTAACTTACAAGATATTCCAGTAGTCAACGAATTTGAAGATGTATTCCCACAAGACCTTCTGAGATTACCACCCGATAGAGTGATTGAATTTGTTATTGAGTTGGCCCCAGGGACGGCGCCAGTTTCAAAAGCACCTTACCGGTTAGCCCCGTTAGAAATGAAGGAATTAGCTATCCAATTGCAGGAACTCTTGGATAAGGGTATGATAAGACCCAGTGTGTCTCCATGGGGAGCACTAGTTTTATTTGTTAAGAAGAAAGATGGGAGCATGAGGCTGTGCATAGACTATCGAGAGTTGAACAAGCTAACCATAAAGAACAGGTACCCATTACCTAGAATAGACGATCTGTTCGACCAGCTAAAGGATGCTGTTTATTTTTCCAAGATCGACCTGAGAACTGGATATCACCAACTAAAGATTAAACCCGAAGATATTTCCAAGACAGCGTTCCGTACCAGATATGGGCATTATGAGTTCTTGGTAATGTCCTTTGGATTAACCAACGCCCCAGCGGCTTTCATGGATTTAATGAATAGAGTATTTAAGAAGTACTTGGACAAATGTGTGATAGTTTTTATCGATGATATTTTGATCTACTCAAGGACTGAGACAGAACATGCAGAGCATTTGAGGATAGCTCTAGGAATACTCAGAGAGGAACAGTTATATGCCAAATTCTCGAAGTGTGAATTCTGGTGGAATGAAGTACAGTTTTTAGGACATGTGATCAATAAAGAAGGAGTATTGGTCGACCCCTCCAAGATAGAGGCGGTCTCAAATTGGGAAAGGCCAAAAACACCCACAGAGGCAAGGAGTTTCATAGAATTGGCCGGCTATTATCGTAGATTTGTACAGGACTTTGCGAAGATCGCAGCCCCTTTGACACGACTTACTCGTAAGACAGAGAAGTTTAAATGGACGGAGAAATGCGAGAACAGTTTTCAGGAATTAAAGAAAAGGTTGATAACGGCTCCGGTATTGGCATTGTCGGACGGAAAAGGAGATTTTGTGATATATAGTGACGCGTCGCACAAAGGATTAGGATGTGTGCTTATGCAGCACGCTAAAGTGATTGCGTATGCATCGAGATAATTGAAGGAATACAAGGTTAGATATCCTACTCATGACCTTGAGCTCGCGGTAATAGTATTTGCCTTAAAAATTTGGAGGCACTACTTGTATGGAGAGAAGTGCGAGATTTTCACAGACCATAAGAGCCTCAAGTACATATTTACGCAGAAAGAGCTCAACATGCGCCAGAGGAGATGGTTAGAACTAATTAAGGACTATGATTGTGAGATTCTCTATCATCCAGGGAAAGCCAATGTGGTGGCTGATGCCCTTAGTAGAAAGGAAAGACTCAGAATGATAACGACTTCGGAAGAATTGATAAGGGATTTTGAGAGAATGGAAATAGAAGTAAAGGTAACCGGAACCGGAACTGAAAAGCTTTTTGAGATCTCAATGCAGCCAGAGTTATTGGAAAAGATCAGATTGTGCCAAGAGAAAATAATGAATGAAGGTAGAGGGTCAATGATTGGAGAGGAGATCCATACTGAGAAAGATGATAAAGGGATAATGAGGTACTCCTACCGGATTTGGGTTCCGAATGTTCAAGAGCTTAAAGATGAGATATTGGATGAAAGCCATAGTTCAAGGTATTCCATTCACCCGGGAAGTACCAAGATGTATAGGGATTTGAAGGAATATTACTGGTGGCCCAACATGAAGAGGGACGTAGCAGAATGGGTAAGCAAATGTTTGACTTTCCAAAGGGTAAAGGCAGAGCACCAGAGACCTAGTGGACTCTTACGACCCCTGGAGATTCCCGAATGGAAATGGGAACAAATAGCGATGGATTTTGTTGTAGGCTTGCCAAGGACGAAAGCCAATCACGATGCCATTTGGGTAATTATAGACCGGCTGACAAAGTCAGCTCATTTCATTCCTATCAATGAGAGATACACAGTCGATAGACTGGTGGACATTTACCTTAAGGAAATAGTGACGCGACATGGAGTCCCAGCGTCCATTGTCTCAGACCGAGACCCCAGGTTCAACTCCAGATTTTGGAGGAGCTTTCAAGAATGTGCGGGGACCAAGTTAAATATGAGTACCGCGTACCACCCCCAGACGGATGGGCAGAGTGAAAGGACCATCCAGACACTAGAGGATATGTTGAGAGTCTGTGCAATAGACTTTAAAGGGAGTTGGGATGATCACTTACCGTTGATCGAGTTTTCTTATAACAATAGCTTTCATGCTAGCATCGGAATGCCGCCTTATGAGGCCCTGTACGGAAGAAGGTGTCGATCTCCCTTATACTGGGATGAGGTAGGAGAGCGGAAGATGCTCGGACCCGAAGTGGTCCAAAGGACCAAAGATATAGTGGATCTCATCAGAGGACGGCTTGTAGCAGCCCAAGACAGACAGAAGAAATATGCAAACCTAGCCCGAAAGGACAAGGAATATGAAGTCGGGGACTTAGTATTGCTAAAGGTATCCCCTTGGAAGGGATTAATGAGGTTCGGAAGGAAAGGAAAACTAAGCCCAAGATACATTGGACCTTTTGAGATATTAAGACGGATTGGAAAGTTAGCTTACGAGCTAGCCTTACCCCCTAATTTGCAACAAGTTCATAATGTGTTCCATGTGTCAATGCTAAGGAAGTATCATCGGGATGCCAGACACATAGTGGAGTACGAGCAGGTGGATATGCAGCCAGATCTAACTTACGTGGAGAAGCCAGTAAGGATTATAGATAAGAAGGAGCAGGTGCTTCGGAACAAAGTAATCAAGCTAGTCAGAGTACTATGGCAGAATCATAATGTGGAAGAATCAACTTGGGAACTAGAGAGCACAATGCTAGAAAAGTACCCCCATTTGTTTTCTGTTTGATTCCGGGACGGAATCCTTTTAAGGAGGGGAGACTGTAATAACCCCCAAAATTTTCAACTTTTTGTAACCCTTGTGAATAGTGTTTTAGCTGAATGAGAAAACTTTTCATGCCACACTATGTAGGGGTTCTATTATGGATATTCTGAGATTTTATTAGTACTCTATATGGTATATGAGTGTATGTAAAGATCGCCAGAATCCAATTCCGAACACTTTGGTTTTTCCCGGAAATCCACTAGATACGGAGAGAATTGAGTATAAGGTAACAGGATAAAAAGGATTTAAATTAAAGGATTATAATAGAGGATCATAAAAAGGAATATAATGTATTGAGAAAGGTTAAGGGAACCTAAGTAATAAGATCCCGGGTATGATCCTTCAAACGATAAACGAGAACGAAAGTTAAGCGAACCGTATAACAGATCAGCGGTCATTAGGTAAATAATTAGGAAGTTAATCAAAGGGATTAGAGAGAGTGATGTCACCCAACCAATGAGAAGAGGACAAGGAGGGAATGATGACATCACCACATGACATGGGCATGACATGGGAAGGAAGGAGATGTGGTGGTTTTTTAACCACACAAAATCAAGGGCAACTAGGTAATTTACTAAATCAAACACAAAACCAATCAACCAAGCCAAGCAAATCACTTTCATCAAAATCAAAAAAAAAAAAGAAACCAAGGCATTGTTCTTCATGCTCTCGGCTTTTTGACATTTTAAAGGCAAGGAATTTCAAAATCAAAGATCCAAGCTTCCTAAATTGGTGAGTTAATTCCCTAATCATCCTTATACTTAGTTAGGGCTATATCATGAGTTTAAGCCATCAATTCCTTCTCAATCTTCTTCATTTAATCAAAGAAGAAGACAATGAATAGTGTTTTCAAGTTTTTAACTTGAAATTTTTCTTGATTTCCTTGAAGATCCAAGCATTCCTAAGACTTCTCAAAGCTTCTTAAGGCTTCCTAGCTCCTCCCACCACTTCAAGGAAGGTATATCATCTCCAAACCCTAGATTCCTATGTATTATAAGATGATTTTGATTAGTAGGGTGATATTGTAGCTTGATGTTTGTGATTTAGAGTTTGGGATTGAAATGGTATTGAATCGGATTGGTAAATCTTGTTGTTTTGGTTAAAAGAATGTAGTATAGTTAAATTCAAGCTTAGGCATAAGTATGAATGTTAAAATTGAATTGGTTGGGGTTGTTATGATGTGATAAGGATGGATGTTGGTTGTATGTTGGATTTGAGGTTGAATTGGGTTGGTTTTGAATGGTTTTAAATTGGGAAATCGCGTAAACATAGCCGTCGTAACGTCCGATTTTCTTTAGACTATTTTTGTGCATAACATTAGGACCCGAGAACCCCCTGCTAGATTATGACCATTTCCATGTCTAGATAGCTCGTGTTACGAGCTTCGTTTTGATATGTAGTTCGTTCGATTCCGATGCACGGTTTAGGAGAAACGACCGTTTCAAGTAACGGCGTTTCGTGAACGAAACTTTTCCCCTCGACTTACTTTGAAACATAGGTTAAAGACCAAAAAGGGTTAATTAATGTATGAAACATTTATGGTAAGTGTGTTAGGCAGTTGGTAAGACACTCGCGAAGGAATCGCCTTAAAACTCGTAAAGGTTAAATTATTAAAAATGGTGGAGCCGAGGGTACCCGAGTGACTTAAGCGAATCAGTAAGCGCAAAACAAGCGTTAGAGTCTAAGTTAGTTAAAGTATAGATTTACAAGTGACTTTGGTTTAATTCCAACTTACTTGTTGTTTATAGGTTACCAGACTCGTCCCGAGCCTTTTATCACCCCAAGTCGCTCAGGCAAGTTTTCTACCCGTTATACTGTTGTTGTGATGTATTTGTGTATATGCATGATCTTGTAATAAATGCATATTTGTTATTAGCAAATTCTTGCGATATATTGTAGCATGTGATATGGTATATATGCATGCCTGTTTCGTATTCTTGATTTATATATCTGTTGGTTCAGTTGATAATACCTATGCTAGAGGATAGCAGTATTTCGCATATACCCTTATTATAAGGACCCAAAAGGTGAAAATATTTTCTAAAACCGGGAGTCGAGGATCCCGAGTAGATTTTGTATATATGTATATATATACATATATATTTATATATATATATATGGTTATAGTTTTCAAAACTATTAATCGAATAAGGTTTATTCGATAACTTTATTTTATTTAATGAATATTATTATGAATATTCATTCGAGGGCTTATGACTTCTTTATTTTATTAAATGAATATTATTTTGAATATTCATTCGAGGGCTTATGACTTCTTTATTTTATTAAATGAATATTATTTTGAATATTCATTCGAGGGCTTATGACTTCTTTATTTTATTAAATGAATATTATTTTGAATATTCATTCGAGGACTTATGACTCCTTTTATTTTATTAAATGAATATTATTTTGAATATTCATTCGAGGACTTATGACTCCTTTTATTTTATTATTTGAATATTATTTGAATATTCATTCGCGGGCTTATGACTCTTTTATATTATTTATTGAATATTATTTGAATATTCATTCGAGGGCTTATGACTCTTTTATATTATTTATTGAATATTATTTGAATATTCATTCGAGGGCTTATGACTCAGTTTATATTATTTAATGAATATTATTTGAATACTCGTTTGAGGATCTATGACTCCGATTATTTGCTGAGATATGTTCTTTATTTTATTAAAGAATAAGGTGTCGATAATCAAACTTATTTTTGATTATTCAAATAAAGATAGTACTTTCGTATAAGTATATCTTTGGTTATTTAATACTCATTTCAAGTATAAGTTTTAAAACTTCTACTTCAATTATTTTTATAAAGATTATTCTTTATGGGAATATTATTTAAATAATAATATTCAGACATTTTCTAAATATACTGGGGACTGATTTACTTCATTAAATCAGCTTTACTCCAAACACTCTTTAAAGTGTTTTCGAGTCTTCAAAATGATTTTTAAAAGTTAGAGCGGATCCCAAAACTCATTTTTATATTTAAGATCTTCCTTTTTAAGGGGATTTAAATACTCGCTCAAAACCTGAGGGATCCGGCTCTGTGGTGTATTTTATATTCGCAACAAGGTTGCAGTTTTGGTAAATGAATTGATTACTTACCCAACGTTCGGGAAGTAAGTCCATCTATTGAGTCGGCATAAGCAACATGGGCTCAGTGGGCGTCCATGATAGCGCAAGTGGCTCAGTGGGAGTCCATCAAATGCATAAGTGGCTGAGTGGCAGTCCAACATAAGGTCCTATTGAGACCAGGGTGATGACCAGTGGGGAATTCGTCCATCTACTAGTAGAAAATGTTACTTATTGGTATCTTTGCCTGATCAGCGAGATACCTGGTTTATGCCAAAATTATTTTCCTTTCCCAAAATTTATTGGATGTTTCAAACTCTGTTCATACTTTACATGACAGAGGTTTTCAGGAAATGTATAAAGAAGATGTATATGTGGATATATATATATATATATATATATATATATCAGAACTTAATGAAGTATATCATAACTTCATTTCCTTTAATAATATTTCAAAGGTTTAATTTATTCAAATCTTGTCTTGTAGTCTCATCTATGTGATGAACTGGTAAAAGCTCATTATACTTTGAACAGTGGTAGTTCAAGTGGCTTTATAAATGATATAAGTGTAGTGAAGTATTTGGTAACTTCATCCCTTATTTTTACTTATATCTAGTAAGTAATTATCTTACACAGGATAAAAGATTCTAGTAAGTATCCATTTAGATACTTATATTATTGTTATCACTATATATTATCCTGCGAGCTGTAAGGCTCACTCTTGCTTTATTTCTTCATCACACAACAACAGTTAGGAAAGATGGCCAGACTCCAGCAGACCCAGCGCAAGCGCGTGGGAAGCGTCCCGCGTCTTCCCGATGATGTTGTAGCTGCTATAGCTGCAGAGGTATATCTATTGTAGATCAGACCATCTACTTTTGAGAATCAATTATGTATAATTATAACTTGTGGCAGATAATGGCAATTAATTGTAAACTTATTAAGTAATCATTTTGGGTTGTAATAACTTTTAAATTGTGGATTCAAAGACTTGTACTTATTTCAATTTAATCTCCGAGACTATAACGGGTTGTGGTGTGTGTTAGTGTGGGGTCACAGCATAAGGTTATTATTATTAATTAAGTGAAGTGATATTGTGGAAAGAAAGACCGTGACGACCCGGATCCCCGACCCCGGATCTGGGGGTGTTACACCTGATATCCCAGTCTTGCACTAATCATTTCCATCTTATTCTTCCTACAAAGAGTCTCACATATGATATTAACTTAGGCCTTTCTTGACGTATTACGTCCTGTAGGAACTGAAATTTCCAAGGTGGCCCAATACCTTGGCAGTTCCAGCTTAGGGCACTCATGAGGAGTGGCGGGCCTGCATAGCAGTACTCGCCAAAGGAAAGTTTTTTTGGTTATATTCTTTTTCATTTAAGCCAAAGTCCATCTCTGTGTCTGGGTTGATATATTCATGGCCCATCCTACGTCTCTTTGAGTCAGACACAAGAATTTCGTTAGAATTTTCATTTATAGTATTTCACTCATTATTATCCTTATTTACTGGATGTAATGATATACTACTGGGGCTTACAGTTAGAACCCTTAGATTACATCCACTATCTTGATTATCATCTCCTGATTTGATTTCCATATCTGTTGCAATAATATCTCCTTGCCTTATATCTGTAGCGACAATCTCGGTGACAACTTTGTCCCACCCTTCTTCCATTTCCGTGTTTCCTTGTGCTCCACCACCCATCCTCAGCCACTTACTACCTATCGTATGATTCCTTCTTCGTTATTCGGCTTTCATAAATGGGCAATATGGCTTAACTATCATCTCAACTGGTGTATCAAATAATTTCTCACAGAACTTATCATTGTGTCTTATAAGTCCATAGATAAAACAAAACGTGGGTATATTTTCATACTTAAAATTAACTCAGTACCAGTTTGAGTCATTTTTCTTGAGTTTCATACGCCTCTTCTGAGGTGCATTTAATGGAATTGAAACGCGTACTCTGAAAAATTCTCTCCAAACCCCCTGAAGTTATTTGCATCAGACTCGACGAATTTTCCTATGTAGTTTCCAATGTTAGTAACAACCCTTTGTGACATAAACCTTGTGCCCATATCATGTAGTTGTACCCAGATTTCCAAATTGTTAATCGGCATAGTTTTTGAATTATCCCTTTCCTTAAACCTTTCGAACACTAACTGAAATCGGCCAAAGGTCCATGGGTTGCCATCACACACCCGTTTTATATCAATCTCGTGGTAGATTTGGAATAAGAACCGATTCCCCTCCAGTTGCTCCACATACATACCTTTTCCTGGACGCCATAAGAAGGCCATATTGTGCTGCATGACCTGGAATCAATGGACGACTCCGTTAAGAACCTCCCAACTAAACACCATATTGTATTTATTTCGCTTGTAACATCCGTGTCTTCCTCATAGATGATACCCCCTGTTCTTCATCATCAATGGATATCATTACAAACTCCTCCTCCATTTTTTGCACCGAATCTTTTTGTCCAGCCATCGAACGCAGCTTTTGAGAAACAAACAAAAACAAAGCACGAAAGAACTTACTACATATAAAATGTGACTTAAGAAGAGAATATTCTCACCATGTCAAAAACCAAGACTTAATAGATCGTGATATTTTAGTTTGTGTAAAATATGGATCCCGAGTTTTAAAATGAAAGAAAAAAAATAATAAATAGAATATTTTTTAAGAGAGCAAAGTTCATGTAAGAGAAGTGATAAATGTTAGGTAAATGTCCCTTTCTATATTATAAAAAAACGCAAGGATAACATGTGTATCACTCCTTTGTAAAATTGTTGTTCTGAATTAAAATATTTCTTTTCTTTTGGGCTGCTATTGGACTGCTAAATTAAAATTGTTCTTTTTCTTCAGGGGCTGCTGTTGAATTTTTGAAGGTCACGCGTGTTAATAATGCGTTTAAAACCATAAAAATGCGTTTATAAGATAAATGCATAATTCACACATTTTCATAATATTTTTTCTAATTTTTTTTCAAAACAATAAATGTTTTTAAAAATAGTAAAAAAAATACAAAATATATTTACATCTTTGAGTGATATAAAGGACCACATTTTACCGAGATTTTGATCCTGTTATCCCAAAATTTATACAACGGGTTGTTGCCCAAATCATGACGGGTTCATTAATATTCTCCAACTTTTCGTGGCTATATGGGCGAGGTATTTTCGAAGCCCAAAGCCACCAATCTCTTTTTTTAATTTCAATATGGATCCCAGCTTTTCCAGCGATGGTCTACAGTTTCGGCATTACCACCTCAGAAAATTGCTTAATGTAGAAAAACTAAGAAACTTTATCAATTTATCTTTGATACACATGGCTTATCTGATTAAAATCTTCCAAAAGCTCCTAACACAAAACTCTATTCACAAAATATTCCAGCTACATGATATACTATTCAACCAAATCACCTATCTCGGAAAATATTGCATAACGGAATGCTGGCCTCTTAAATAAAGAACTCTTTTCTCAGTCAAGAATGTTCTCCTTTGTATGTGTAGCTAATAGTAATATTCCGTAGGGTTCTAATATTAGTATTTTCTTACTGGCCTCAAAAACAAATTCTGCTGATGGCACAAATTCTCCTCATCTCTGCAAAAACCCCATTGCCTGGTAGACATTCTTGAGAGTGGCATCTGCTACGCTTGCAGCTTTCTCAGCACCTTCCGCCAAAACTCCATCTAAATAACCTGTATCAGAAATGATTTCCTCATAGCGTGCCTGAAAAAGTGAAATCCCAATTGGCGATGGAGTCATGAGGCTGGTAACTATAGTCCAGTAATCCAGTTAAATTTAGTTTAACTATCAAATTATATATGTAAGTCACAAGAGCATCAAAAAAACAAGTAGAAACCTGGATCGGATTTAGATGAGCAACAAGTGCATCAGTAAGAACGACTTTAAACGTCCCCCAGTTCATATTTTGACATTCCTGGGCGACTTCCTGCCATGTCATTCATTTGGATCATAAATCTGTGTCTAGCGGATTTTAAAGTTTACATAGAAAGCATTTAAAACGTTTTCTATAAAATCTTGCTGGCTTAAAAGGGGTCAGGATTTTAAATTTTAATTGCAGATGACATAAGGTCTAATAAATTTTGAAAGCAGAGACAGCTCTAAGTGTACTAATAGATTAAAGCATTGCAACTGCTGGCAGCAATAAAAGTAGACAGTGCTACCTCTTTAGTTTTCCCTGTAACAAGCTGATATACTGACAGAAGGTTGTTACATTCAGGTCTATCTGGATTATCGAACTCCAATCTGTTAAACACGTGGTGTACATTATAAACTTAAGGGCATGCAACCTTTGGGAATAAACAATTTAAGATGACAAATTAATTTCTATGTGAGCTGGTTATTAACAAAAAAAAACAGAGATGTTAATATTTACCCTGAAAATGAGTCAGTCTTGCAACGCTTTATTTTATTAGCAATTACCTACAAAAAACAAGTTTTAAATCGGTAAAGTGGGGAGATATTAAGCATGTCTATATGAACATTACATCAGCGCCTTTATACATTTAATATTCAAAGAACTTCTAGCTAAAGGGGATTTTTTTTGGACGAATTGAGGACACAAGTACGAACACACAAGATACAAGATATTCCTAAGCAGCGTCGGACAAACTTGTACATAGTCGAAATGGTATAACGGGAAGCGGTAACTTACATCGTTTGAGTCGAGCAAATTAATCCGTGATTGATCAGAGGGTGCCGACTTAGACATCTAAAGGAATAATAAAAACAAAATCAGTATGTATCGAACCTGCTACAAAAACTCTTTGGAAATTTCAAACATGCAGTGAAATCCATGAAGTCCTACTTATTAGAACAAAAATAGGTTTTGCAAGATGATATAGACCTTTTTCACGTTACTTCTGACCTTCAGTGGACATATAGAAATATATTAATGCTGGAAACTAGGGGATTTTTGACCAAATGACTTGCAAAGAAAATGTAGCTAACTTTTGGCACCACACCACAAAGCAAAATCAACAATACAATACGCTACTAGATAATAATCATTTTTCCACTGGGATGAAAGGCTAAAACATAATTGAACTACTACCTAACTTGCAGTTAGGTAACTGAACTCAAAAAACTTGCAGTCAACTCATTAAAATGATAAAAACTTGCATTTAGATAACTGAACTCGGAAAGCTTACAAACAACTCATTAAACTGATAAAAACTTGCATTTAGCTAACTGTCGTTAACATACATTAACAGAATGAACGGAAGTTTATTCAAATTTTTTAAATTCTATAATTTATAAATTTTATAAATTTCGTAAAAATGATAATTTTTACAAAAATATAATTTGTATGTAATTTTTTAAAAATAAGTACGTAAAAAAACAAGCTAAGTGATTTATTTAAAAACACTAACTGATTTAAGCAAAAAACCAACGTATTTAATTAGCAAAAAAAATAATTATTTAGCAGAAAACACTAATGGATATATTTAGAAAAAAAGACTAACATTAGGAAAAAAGTTAAAAAAAAATAACTGATTCATTTAGAAAAAGAAACAAAAACAACTAACTGATTTATTTGGAAAAAACAAAAAACTAACGGATTCCGTTAAAGTCAAAGATGATTTAACGTTTGTGCAAATTTTTTAATGTTCAATGACTAATTTGCAAGTTAAAACGTAGTTCAGTGATCTGTTAGCAAGCTTTTTGAGTTCAGTGACCTACTTGCAAGTTGGTGATGAGTTCAGTGATGTTTTAGCCTATTACCCACTTGTACATCAATGAAGTTGTGAGACATCAGTTAATATTGTTTAAACAAATAAATTTATGAGAATAACAAAAATAGACCGGTGTGTGGAATTCCATCAATAAATACCTTAGACAAACCATCTGTAAGAGACATCACCCGGGCACCAGCAGGAGGAATAAGGGGCTCAGGAACCTACAAAATTAATCATTAATTGAGTTGTTCTTAACTAATTATGCTTTTCTGTGAGTTTAACCAGCAAGGACCAATACGGAATTGATGGAACACTAGAATTCACCTTAAATAAGGAACCACCTCGCCTGCAAGCAAAAAGAAATGTTACCAAAACGACAAGAACATAAATTGGCCGGTCAAGATTTTTACAATTAAAATGATTTGCACATGATTCTCTATTATCTAGATGACTAGATGTGCATATAATAATCTCATATTTTACCCTCCCAGTTTCTTCCACTTCCTTCCTCCATATAAATGATTAACACGCTCGGCTAGCTCTCTGGTTAACTCTAAATGCTGTTTCTGATCCTCACCAACTGGGACAAAGTCAGACTGCACAAAAAGACATATGTAAGAACTGTAAAAATTAAAGAAGCTCATATACATGACTAATTTTACAAGCTTGCAACCACGCAGGATACCTAATATAATTCACAAGTACATAACATAAGAATGTCGGTGTACGCATGCTGCATAAATATACCTGATACAAGAGTATATCAGAAGCCATCAGAACAGGATAGGTAAGGAGAGCAACTCCAACATTCTCATCACCCTAAGCAACAAAAAAACAAAAAGTGAACAAGGTGCGTCATGGAAGAATAAATATTCGAAGGCATGGCAATTAAGAAAAGTTAACAGTAGATGTGCTAGACGCTTCAGGCAGTTGTAGAACAATTGTATCAAGGAAAAAGTATGACAGAGAGAGAGGGGGGGAGAGGGAGGGGGGGGAGAGGGAGGGGGGGGAGAGGGAGGGGGCAGAGGGAGAGAGAGGGAGAGAGAGGGGGAGAGAGAGAGAGAGAGAGGGGGGGGGAGAGAGAGAGAGGGGGGGGGGAGGGGGGGAGAGAAAGGGGCTTTTTCATTTAGAGCAACAAACAAACAACATAAATTCTGAATGCGACCCAAAGAAAAATGATGGAGATTGAGCCTCATACAGTAGAGACGCACCGCCTTGCGGGATTTCTCTTTAAATTGAATCATTCTGTTCAACCAACCGATTGGGGTAGCAGAACTTAACAGCCACAACAGTTCTACATGTGCACGGACATGAGACTGCACAAATACTGATGCCTGTGTAAAGAAACTAAAAATCAGTATTTCACTTGCACATAGTCAGGAAGTTATTATGCCAGAACTAAAACAAGGGACGAAGGCCATTGACATTACCTTTGAGGTGTCAACGCCACATGCCAAATAAATTGCGGCAGTATCTTTTGTTGCTTTCGATAGTTCACGGGTATCATACGGAAGGGTTATCTGCCGGTGACATCTTGTCATGCTTAATCATAGTCGTAAAAGTGAATGTAGATACATACAGAGAATATATATCATGTTTCAGAAATTACATACATATATATGGAGATGATCAAATAGAAACAACTTTTAAGATGAAAACTAGAAACTAATCTAACCCACTAGATCAATCTAATCTAAAGGCCCCCCAACATGCACCACACAGAATCAAATTTTTGAATATCGTACATGTACTGCATGTAGAACATTACAATATGTTTTATTCTACGAAACATGCAGAACATTTGTTCAAATTGCAGAACATACACATTATACTTATTAAACTTAAATGATCTTCAACATTTTTAATAAATTAGTGATATTCGTAAAACATACTTCATAAAATAATATATTTCATAGTGTTTTGATTGCAGAACATACGTGGTCTTCGAGGTCTCCGATAAAAATGTGGTCTCCATAGAACTATTTTCATATATATATATATATATATATATATATATATATGTCAATACTTCTAACACAATGTCAAGAGCATTTTAAAAAATATCAAAATAGTATAAAAGGTATTTTGAAATTTTTAATATCTCATTATTTTAGATGATCTTATATTTCACTTCTATACAATTGCGCTTACAGATAAAAGATGTTAAAATGCAGTATTATGATGAACTCGGTACTTATGTATTATATGTCAAAGGTCATATTGGGCAAGTTATGTCTTTCCCAAGTATCAATTAAAAAAACGACATTCAACACTGTTAGCTGCACTAAAATTGAAAACAAGAAATTAGAGAGCAAAAATGATAAAAGGATAGGGTATGGTGATTTAATTTGTAAAAAAACTAAAAATGCACTACCCTAATGTTTTCCCAATTGCAAAAAGGAGAGATGTTTGGATCGCAACCCATAACAAAAGAATACTCGCAATTTGATTAAAAATGATAAAATATCAAATCTCCTTGTATCACAGGGGATGGGTCTAAAACTTATCATAATAATGAGGGAAAAACTTCTAATCAATAAATGCTTATTAGTACTAATCCACCACAATTATTAAATTTTTTTAAAAATAAATCATTTCATTACTCTATTACCATAACTTGGAATATTCCTGATATTATTTTAATCAATATAATTAAACTTAATCATATATAACAATATACTTTATTGCTAAATAATAACATAGAACAAATACACAATTAAGCTGCTAATTCCTTGCTCTGTATCGCCTAGCACGGCACCAGGAAACATCTTTAAAGCCCTAACTAAGTTTACAAAATTTTGGCAAGTAAAGGTAAAATGCTTACTAATTAGGACAAATTCTGCAAGAGACATGCTTACTAATATATGTTGCATCCGGAAATCATTTCACAGTGTATGTGTTCTAGTTAAATGTGGCAAACTCTTTATAGTATAGACTCATCTCTAATAAAATTTTCACGATATACCCAAGAAACACCTCATGTAACCAACAAGACTATGTTGGTTAGCCAATCCGAGGTCTATTTATAATTTTCTCTCTTTCACCATACTTGATCACTAAAATTTGTCCTAAATTTCATCACTTTTTAGTTCATTTAAAGGAACCATCTAATAACACCATCTTTATAGTGTTATCGATCCCTGTCCCACATAAGTTGACCTAAAAAGTGATAAGCTTTATAACATGATTATTTTAAAGGATTAAACATGTTATATACTATATATATGAGCAAAATGAACACGACGAGGCTATTAGCTAAAATACGAGGAATGCAGGGACACAATATTTTCAACAACCTATACACCTGGAAAATGTAAAAATTAGATTATATAGATAATCATATGTTTGAAAAGTTTGCAATTATTAGTTTATAAATGGCGCTTCACAAGCCGCGCCTTTACAATTGGGCCTTGCGTTTTAAAAAAAATGTGCATTAAACAACACTGGACTGAAAATCTCTCTACGATGGGACGAGAATAGCTCTAGCAAATAGCTAATTTAAATAATAATATATAAAACAAGTGAATGGCTGAATGCTAAGAAATGGTGCAGGATAACCCAGTAGTTTGTATAGTTGTAGAATCTGCTAGTCTAAGAGAGCACTTTCCGTTTGTCTCCCTTGCACATTTTAGGGCTATCTTTTTATCCAGCATTCTTCACTCTTGAAGTATTAAAGACCTTATCGTTTATATCTTTTTATTAGGTCTTTGGCAAGTTCTCCAAATATTTTTAGATGATAACAAATATAATAAAGAATATCTAGAATAATTTACGTAGGTATAGTCTAATAGTATGACGATAATATGACATACCGCGTGGAGATCCACAATGAAGAAAAGTGTATCATATGTATTCTGCAAAGATCAAAGAGTGTGAATGATCCAATAGACATGCATGCTATTAAAACTTAATTAATAAGGAAAAACAATTAAAGAGACGCCCAGCCAAACACCATTTACACCCATCCATGTAAAACTGAAGAAAAAAAATAGTTTCACCATAAAAAAGAGCAACATTGTACCCCAAGGCTTACGGCCTAAGAGAAAAAAGGACCTCAATTAATAATACATTTTCCAGAAAACTCTTTCTTTATACAAAATGTAATAATTTAAAATTAAAACATAAACTTCTTCGATCAAAGTTTAAACGAGCGAGTCAAAATTAGCGTCATGTTGTGAATGGAATCTCATAAACAGAGATCCTTTATAAGAGGAAAAAAATGTCAGTGAATAGCTAACTTAGTTGTTCATGAGGTTTTAAACTATGTACATGCCAAACACCATTTATGTAGCATGCGTTCAACTAGCCAGCTTAATAATCATATTGATGATCCATCATTCTTAATTTGAAAATAACAAATGCATATCCACTCAACCTTTATGGACTTTGATAATATTTTAAGTAAAAATACATTTGCTGACAAAAGCTTTTCACTTCCTAAGTCACAATCTGAAAAGGCCAGATCTGAATTGTTCTAGAAGTCTATTTAGCAAAATTAATATTAGGCTGAGTCTAATATTACCTAAATTACTCACAAGGTAGAAAGACAGCAACAATACAAATATGCCAAGTTCAAATTACGTCCAGCTAAAGTAAAGGCACTACAATGGTCGGATTTTTTTTCGGATTTCCTTATTCTAAAAAGTGATATTTAGATATCCTGACCTGCAATGAAACCCAATTCTTGATTGCGCCGAGATAATTTCCGAGGTGTATAGATCCCGTCGGTTGAACACCAGAAACTATCCTCTTCCTGTAGTTTAAATGTAATATTATGAGAAACCATACAGAAAATGAGGAACATATTATTGACTTATGAATACACGAGAACAATATATAACTTGTTGACAGTCCTAAGTCCTTGGCCACTATCAAACATATTATTGACTTAAGAATACATGAGAACAATATATAACTTGTTGAAAGTCCTAAGTCCTTGGCCACTATCAAATCAAACAAGTGTTCAGAGTTCAGTTCATTCAAATATAAACAACATTAATAAAGTAAGACCAATGTTGAGTAACCAGCTCATCTAAGATCATCTAGTTAACACTCCCCCTCACTTGAAGCCCATTTATGGGTCGAATAGTGGAACACCGGAGCCCATCTTTGGGGCATAATTGTCTTTAGTGTCCACAAAATATTGGGGGTGGCTAAGAATCGAACCTTAGTCCTCCCGTTAGCCTGAGCTCTGATATCATGTTGAGTAACCAGCTTATCTAAAACCTTAAGGTGTTAGAGGAAGACCCCGATAGGATTATATAGTTAACAACCAAAATATTGCCTCTACATTTGTAAAATTTTGGCTGAACCAGCATTGAGTTAGAAGCAGATATGGAATTCGGATCTTAAAAATAATAACAGGACTTTTAAGGTGATGAATGTGTTTTTCAAACTATTCATAGGACTTTATTAAGTAAAATCCAATAGAAGTGCCTAAGTGTCAAGACTTGAACCCTTGCTGAAAAAACTTCAGTGACCCATCCATATTCTGGAAAGGGCCTTAACACCTCCCAGACACTTAAAGCTCTCCATGAGGAGCCTTCCTCGAAAGTACAAAGAATACTGCTTAACATAAAAAGAATTCAGTATGAAATATGACCTGTTATTGTTTATGCTGTAAGTTGCTTCTGAGTTTCTATACTACACAATTAACGCTTAACATGCCAAGTAATCACCACCTTTTCCATTCCACCTTAACTATAAATCTTCTTCTACCAGTTTAATTGCACAAACCAAGACACCAATCATTAAACATAAAAATGAACTTCCATCTTTTAATTACAATGAGTAGCACTTTATAGTTTACCTATTGTAAGCCTAACTACCAAATTATTAAGAAACATCAAAGACCCTGAAAATTAGAAGATAATGCTTCAAAGTGTATATTGACTAGGCAATCTGCATATAATCAGTACAAGCTCCGGAAGGTCCATCAACTAATTCTTTTGACATTTTGCAATGACAAAAAAAACATAGGTAAAATTCAACATTTCGGCCCGATACCAGAAATAGTTTACAATCCTAGCAAGCAACAAAGTAAACACCAATAAACAAAGGCAGCATTCCAAGAAACCCCAGCTTTAAAAAGCCAATAAATTGGTAAAAAAAAAACAGAAGACTAAACATCGCAACAAAAGAAAATGCAACTTTACACATTAAAAAAAACAAAACCCGAAATCCCCATTGCAATTAAACAAATATTAATATAAACAACCTGTTATTATTATCCACTTGTATATCAATACAAAACAATCCACATTCAACAAAAAAAACAATCTTTCGATACAAAAATCAAAACTTTAGAAATTTACATACTAAAATGAATAACCTGACAGAAGTAGTAGAATTATCAGAAACTTGAGGTTGAGGTGCTGATAAACTGCAAAAGCAACGACCCCTTTTACCATAATCACCAAACAACTCAGCCCTTTTCAAGAAACTCCTCTGAATTCTACGACAACTTTTTAAAATCAAAAGCAAAATCAGCAAAACAATAGACACAATATACATACAAATAAAAAAAAATATGAATGTATAAGTGCAGAAAAAGAGGGTAAAGAATAGTAGAAGTACATGAGTGGGGAAGTAGCGGAGAGATTTAGAAAGGGAGAGAGAATTGAAGTGCGGCTCATCCTTCTTCGATTCTCAAGCAACCCCAATATTCTTGGCTTCTAAAGGTTCCAACTTTGGCTCTGGCCTCTATTTATCATTTTCTTTAAGATTTTTTTTTTCTGGGAATTTTGTATTTCTTTTTCTTGTATTTTTATTTTGTTCAATTAATTGTATTCTAGTACTTTTACGAAATTGAAGCTAATGAAATAAACCATTTTGTGGATCAAATTTCGACATTTTTTAAAATAAAATTGAAATAAGTTATAAATATTGGTCATACATTTGGGGGGAAAAACAAAGATACAATTTCACACAATTTAAAGTGAAAGGCTCGTAGTTATTAATTAAGTATTTTATAACTATTTTGAAATTATTATTTTTCTCATCGCATTTTATGTAAAAAAATTACCTTTTTGACACATTTCAAGGTAAAAATATTATTTGCCTATATTTGATGTGAGCAGGACAGCAGGTAGAATAGAAATGCCTTAAAAAAAAGGTTAAAGATCCGTGTAAAAGAATGTAGCGAGGGCCTAACAATTATTGGACAAAGAGGCAAGAGCAAAAAGAGGGTGTAAAATCAGCATTGCAACCATCTAATTTTAAAGCATCTTGGAAAGTGTTGGACCGGGAATAAAGGCAAAAGAAGAAGGCCGGTTAGGATATTAGGATTTTGGAATATAAGTTTGTAATAAAAAGTCCAATAAAGGTCCAATTGTAAGGGAACAAACCTATCTAAGACTTTTTATAAATATCAGCCAGTCGCCCTACCTGTAAAAAGTTGGAAAAATAAGTATCAATAAAGAGTATTATTCCTCACATAAACATGGCTCATATTTAGGGTCATCATTTGGCGCTAGAAGGAGCTCTTAAATTTGATACTCCAAAATGATTATTGAAGAAGCAGATCCAGAGAAATGTGCAAACACTACTGAATCCAAACTGTTCAAAAATCAAAACATGTTGCTCCAGCAGAAAATGATAAAGTACCGTCGACCCTCAAGCCAAGAGGGTTGTTTTAGGTGGAGGAAAACCCCCCACCTAAGGGATCTCAGGCGCAGAGACCACCAGTCAAACGCAAGAGGAGAGTCGTTAAGGATACTCGTTCTCGTGTTTTAACAGAAAAGGGAAAGCAGGTGCTCTCCAGTGATGCTAGATTGCATTTACAAAAGTTGAAGCAGAAGAAGCTCTTACGAGAGAAAGAGATAGAGGGTGTAGAAGGTTCGGATGATGAACTCAAGATGTTAGAGGATGAAACCCAAAGACTAGAGTCGAAGTTGGAGAAAATAAGGAAAATTCAACATTTGCAGCAAGAGTTAAAACAGGCATCGATTAGGGAAGGTGGTGATGAGGAACTTGGTTATGTGGAGCTTTCGGAGGATGATGAGGATTACTATTATGATGAAGAGGAGGTTTCTACTGAGTCTATATATTCAAGACCCCGACGCCCCAAGACAGTCTCTTCAGGGGGAACTCCGCAAGGGTCAATGTCAACAGATTCGATATCAGAGGAGGAGTTCCTGAAAATGCAGGAAGATATGGCTCAGTTGCGAGATCTGGTTCAAACTCAATCGAGGTTCGAAACCCCGGTGGAAAGCCCCCACTCTCGAAGCATCGAAAAAGCTAAGATAGACAGGACTCTGAAAACCCCGGCACTCGACCAATTTGATGGATCAACCGACCCATCAGGCTTCTTTAACACCTTTGATGGTCGAATGGCGTTTTACGGATACTCAGAAGTTGCCCGTTGCCAATTCTTCTCTACATGCTTACAAAGCACAACCCTACGTTGGTATTACAATCTCCCATCTAGGTCAATCGACTCTTGGACTACATTGAAGACTAAATTTCAGATAAGATTTTCAAGCAATTACAAAGGGGGGAAAATCACGACATCTTTGATTTCGATGCATCAAAGGCCTAACGAATCCCTGAGAAGCTATTTAGGTCACTTTCATCAAGCTATATCTGAGATAACAGTCCTAGAGGAGCCTTTGGCGGTGAATTATTTAGCAGCAGGCATTGATGGAAGCCGACATGGTATTTTACTAGAAGAACTCATAAAAAAACATCCCCAACATCTTCATGTAGCATTCCAAATTGTTGAACACCGAATGACACTCCAAGAAGCAATGGGCAGTATTAGATCTCCGCGACGCTCTAGTTACAACTATGACAGGTCAATAACTTACAGGCCCCGGACCCCGAGATCGCGAAGATATAAATCTAAATCCCCTCGACATTCACCATCGAGAAGAGATGTTGGAAAGGAAGAACATCGAACCCCGAGAGGTCAAGAATACCAGCGACGATCTATTTCAGATCGAAAATGGCAGTCACGTGACAGAAAAGATAAAGAGTTTACCAAACTCACAGTCGATAAAGCAACGATTTTGGCAATTTTAAAGAAAGAACCTGACTATCGACCCCCGAGGCCGATGAAGCCGGGTCGTCCTCCGAGTTCTCGGTATTGTGACTATCATAAAGATATTGGACACACTACAGAACACTGCTACCAACTAAGCAATCTCATTGAATCCAAAATCAGAAAAGGTCATTTCGTCCATTATATTGAAGGACATAGCCAGACTCATCAAAGACAAGACGACAGAGTAGTCGATGTAATCTTCGAGGGTTACGCCGCTGGAGGCATGTCAAACAACTCCCGTAAGTCATACGCCCGAGAGGTGTGTAACATTAATCTTCAATGTCCCAAGAGATACAGACCATCTCTATCTCTCGTCATATCCTTCTCGGACGAGGATTATGCTCCAAACATCATACGAGGTCATCAAGATACGCTAGTTATCACCGCCAAAATCGACACTAACACAGTAAAATAGATCTTTGTCGATAATGATAGTCTTGTCGACAACCTCTATCATCACGCTTTAGCGCGAATGGATACAGGGGATACACGGGCAATGAAGTAAAAGTGGTCGGAACAATTGACTTGTCGGTGCTTTTCGGCACGATGCGTTGCCAAGTATGGAAAATAGTTAGGTTTCTTGTAATAAGTGCAAACTCAAGCCACAATGCCATACTAGGTAGAACGACAATCTCGGCATTAGAAGCCATTACGACGATTCCCCATTTGAAGATGAAATTCCCGATTGAGTTTGGAGTGGGAGAGATGTGTGGCACCAAGCGGTGTCAAGACAATGCTACTTTACTACCGTCGTGCATAAGAAGCAAGATAATGATTCTAAATCTGTCAACGAAGTCGTTCAGATAGACCCCAGTAGCATCATCGACATTTCCAAGGATCCCTCGTTCTCACATGTCGGTGAAACGATCGAGGTTGAGATAGATGAGAATTCCCCTAGTAAAACGGTTAAAATTGGAAAATATTTAAGTCCTCAGATAAAAGATGAATTAACAAGGTTGCTTCGGGAGTTCTCATACATATTTGCATGGTCACCATCTGACATGCCTGGAATTCCAACCGACGTAACGAGACACTCCTTGCATATCGGCCGCCAAAAGAATCCTGTCAGAGAAAAGAGGTGCACATTCTCAGAAGAAAAGCATCGAGCTATCGACAAAGAGCTTGATCGGCTATTAGTGGCCCGTTTTATCGAGCCGGTGAAATTTCCTACATGGCTTGCTAATGTTGTCTTGGTGAAGAAAAGTAATGGAAAATGGAGAATGTGTGTCGATTACTCCGATATCAACAGAGCATGCCCTAAGGGTTATTATTCTTTTCCGAATATAGATCAACTTATCGACGCAACGGCTGGTCATGAACTGCTATCTTTCAAGGACGCGTTCTCAGGCTACAACCAAATCAGGATGGATGATCAAGATTGGGAACAAATGGCGTTTATCACATATCGAGGTGTCTTCGTATATCGGAACATGCCTTTTGGATTAATCAACGTCGGTGCAACATTTCAGCGCATGATGGATGAAATATTTAAAAATCAGCTGGGTCGGAACCTCGAGGTGTATGTCGACGAAATGATAACAAAATCAAAATTTTCAAGCGGTCATGCCATCGACCTTCGAGAGACCTTTGAGAATGTTCGTCGTAATAACATGCGATTGAATCCGTTAAAATATTCTTTTAGCCTAACATCTGGAAAATTCTTGGGATTTCTTGTCTCCCAACGAGGGATCGAGGCTGACCCCTCGCAAATAAAAGCCATATCTGAAATGAAAGACCCTTCGACCATTAAAGAGGTTCAACGTCTCACTGGATGTATAGCGTCCCTTCGGCGCTTCATATCACAGGCCTCTAAAAAATGCAGTCCTTTTTTCAAGGTTATCAAAGAGGCTTCAAAGAACAAGAAGTTGATATGGGATGATCAATGTAAAGAAAGCTTCGAAGCGCTGAAAACTTTCCTGACAAGCCCACCAGTTTTAGCAAGAGCATTGCCTCGTGAAGCTTTAAAAGTATACATCTCAGCCTCCGATGGGTCAGTAACCTCCGTTTTGGTCAAAGATGTCGAGGGACGTGAAGCCCCAATTTACTATGTCAGCCATACTCTGAAAGATGCAGAAACTCGTTATCCACATGTGGAGAAACTAGTTTATGCTCTCGTTATAGCAAGCAGGAAGCTCCGTCACTATTTTCAAGGCCGTCTTATAAAAGTTATGACCGACCAACCCTTGAAGCGCATCCTGCACAAACCGAATATGACAGGGCGTCTCGCCGCTTGGACGGTGGAACTTAGCCAAATTCACATCAAATATCTACCCTGGAGTGCAATGAAGTCCCAAATCCTATCAGACTTTGTTGTAGAATGCAAATTTGACAATCCTATAACTGAGGAAATATCGTTCCCACAAAAGGCTTGGACTCTTTACGTTGATGGATCCTCAACATCATCATCAGGGGGCGCATGTGTGATTTTAATCAGTCCAGAAGGCTTCAAAATACAACAAGCTTTAAAATTCTCATTTTCGGTAACAAATAATGTAGCCGAGTACGAATCTTTGTTAGCAGGGCTACGCCTAGCGATTGAGTCGGAAGTGAAGATTTTAGAAAAATTTGGTGATTCTTAGCTTGTCGCCAAACACTTACAAGGAAAATTCAAGGCCCCGTGGGAAGGACCTTATCAAGTGACAGGGGTCGTTGCACCAGGCACCTATCGCCTGTCGACACTCGAGGGCACACCTATCAAGAACGCTTGGAATGCTATTCACTTGAAAAAAAATTATCAGTAGACTAAGTTATTTGGATTGTGTAAGGGAAAACAAGAAAGTCGTCTGTTAGACTATAAAAATTAGTTTTAACGAAAAGGGGATGATATGAGATCCCAGTTAAAACATGAAATCTTCCCTTTTAATCCAATTATAGAATATAATACTTATGAGTAAGTTTCAAGTTCGAAAAGTTACAAAAATCAAACATTATTGCACAACTAGTTCTGATTACCAAAAATCACAAAATTCAACACATACTGAAATAAAAAAAACAACAACAACAACAAAGAAAAAGCCACATAAAAGTCATGAAACTTGAATACCGAAGCAAAGTCCGTCTTTTCCTTGCTTGTCACTACATCAAGTTTCTTTACTGCAACTATGTTTCCATTCGCTATAATTCCCTATTTACGACATAAAAATTAGCTCCACAAAGTTAATCATATGTGTTTAGGTAAGTGGGAGACTGAACTCGCCCTGTAAACATCTCCAAAACCTCCTTCTCCTACTCTGTATTCTAAGCTAAAATTATTTGTTGTTGATTTTAAGTCTTTGTAATTGTACATAACTGCTCCCTGCAACTTGGTTACGCCTAACATATCACCTACAGTACAAAGAAAACCAATTCATCAATAGATTGATATAAATCTGAAGATTTACAGAATCATTTTTATCATTTGAATGTATCAAAAGTCTGTGCAAAATATGGTTGTCGGTTAATAATTATCACCTCTTTCAGCTTTCTTTGATTTTCTTAATAAATCGATACCACGAAAGCAGGGAAAGCATAAGCGAAACAAGGCACAAACCACCAATTAAACCCACAATAATAAAATAGTAAATCGTCATCTTCAGAAGAGATGATCAACGTAGCTCAAACATAACATAGCCATAAAGTATTTAACTAAAGTAAATCACAATCCAAGAATTACATAGTCAACGAGACATCCCTCGCCTTCAGGGGTCGACAGGTGCTCCAACGGCGTTATTCTCCTTGAGGTTAAACACAGGCGAATCCTTTTCTTCGGAAGCATCAAGGAAAAACCAAGATAAAAATAACTTAACCATCGTCTTAGAAAATAGATAGTCTTAAAGAAAGATTCAGGTAAAATAATGGATCTAAAGATTACACAATAAACGAGGCATCCCTCGTCTTCAAGGGTCGATGGGGTCGGCAGGGGCTTCAGCTTCCTTACGCTCTGTAGCATAATCCTGTAAGTAATCTTCAAAGCGATGCCCCGATACGTCGAAGCTCGCATATTCATATCTCTGGAAACACCGACCATATCCATCTCTCAAAGCCCCTGCGATGTCCTCTACCCCTTTTTCAACTTCTAACTTTAACTCAAAATTTTCTTTCTCCAAAGCCTCGTATTTCCCACGGAGGATGGATAGCTCGACATCCAAGGCTTCACGACGCTTTGTTTCACTACTCAACGAGGTCTTCATGTTCTTTACTCGAGATCCACTTTCCTCCAAACCTTTCTTAAGACGGTCGTTATCAAGTTCAAGATCACTTATCTGAAAAACAAATCGTGATAATTAGACATATAAAAGTATAAATGCAGAATAATAAAATGAAAGAATATAAAACAATTTAGCTTGCCTTGGTTCGATAGCTTGAGCTCGCGTTGGATAACTCGACAATACGAGCCTTAGCCTCAGCTAAGTCGGCTGAAAGTTTCTTCTTCTCATCCAACAACTGGTCAGCTCCTCCTCGACACCTGAAGCAGGACTCCTACCATCATTAAATTTATATTCCTCAAGAAGATGTAGGACATCAGATAGAAACTGACAGAGTAAAAGAAGCAAGGAAATCAAAGATAAGTAAAACAAAAATAATTTATTTTAAACCATCAAAGTCTAAACAAAAACAAGAAATGTTACATACTCTTCCGGTACGCCCCAAACAACGATCAACAAGCTCGCCCCGCGATCCCTTTGCATATGCACTCGAATCTTGAGGAAGATTGAAAACACAAAAGGCTCGAAGGGGGACGTTTGAACCCCCAGTCCACCTTTCAGACGGCCGAATCTCGACATGAATAATGTCCTTATTGGCCTCAATGTCAACTGTCGGAAGAAAAATTCCCTGATTACCAATTATTATTAACGTTTTGTTTATACCACTTCCCGCAACATCCCCGGGAATTTTCTTACCTGCAACCTACTGTGCATCAACAACAACACTTCGGGACCTTTTCTGAGAAGGATTCCCAACCCCTTCAGAGACGACACGCTCGGAACCTCCCACGACCTTGTTTCCTCGATCGTCTAACAAATCAATTGAAAGCGTCTGTGAAGACGGATTCTCCTCCACCCTCGGAAGGTCGATAGCTCCAGCCCTGGATTTTTTGACCAACATCAATATAGCTTTATCCATCTCTACCAGCACTCCACTCTCTAACAACTTTTTCAAAGAACTTCCAGCGACTGAAATAGAAATAGACGGACAAAAAATATACAAATTCCATTAATAGGCATGGAGACAAAAAATAATAAAAATATATATATATAAAAAAGAAAAAACAAAAGAAGGGGATAACTACAAAGAACAAATAATAACATCTTACGATAATGCCCTTCAAGAAATGTAGAATCTTTTAAATCATTATGGGTAAAAATAGGTCTCGACCCCTGAAACCCATCAAGGTACGTAGCATCATACTTATCAAGGTTGTTCAAGTAGTCGACGGTCGACTGCGCCACCTTACGACAGGGTCTTACGAATTCTAAGTCCTTACCACCGATGTAAATCCATTTAGGGTGATATCCCGAGTTAAAAGATTTAACACTAAAAATTTTGGGTCGTTTATTCTGGTTGTCAAAATAAACCTAACCGTTATGATATCGAATACAGTAAATGGAAAAAAACAGTTTTACGGAAGGAATCATATCCTTCTCATGACACAAAGCTATGAAACCACTATTTTGAGCCACCAAGTTAGGCGACAACTGTGTAATCCCACATCCTATAGCTTCGTACATCGCTAAGTGGAAGGGATGCATCGGGAGTCGAAGACCATACTCGAACATAATTAACGGTATGTCGTGCATACCAAACTCTGGCATCACCCACATCCGCTCGTCGGGGGCCGGAATACGCAACCTATATCCGTTCTTTAGATCAACCCAATACCCTAATTTAGTCATATTTAACCTATGGTTAGAAAATGGCTTATGTAATTAAGGCTACTACCCCGGGGAAACTCAAGACGACCCAGTTCCAGACTCTCACGAAGAACTCTCTCTCTATACTCCAAAGTACGAGGACTTATGGGCGGAGATACCTTAGATGCTATCTCAACACCAGAAAAGAGTTCATCTTCGTTCATAAAGTCGAATGATTTACATGTGTTTAAGTTCAGAATCTCTAAATTGTGTAAGTTTATGGCAGATTCTTCATCACCCTCTTCTAAAGGACATTTTTCAGGATTGCGGAAAGGATTAGAAGAAGCAGAATCTGGGTTAGCCATGGAGATTGAAAAAGAAAAACGTGGTTAGATAACTAAGTAAAGGATTCAGACCCTCAAGACTCAAAGATGGAAAACTCAATTCTTAAAGATTAAACTAAAACAAATACATTTAAGTTGTAGAGAACTTACAAGGGAAGTGGAGAAACCGGAGAGAAAATGCAACTTATTAAAATATTGCAGGACCTGTTTGTTAAATGGGAAGGAAGATGAAGATACTCCTCACATTTAAATTAACACATCTTGCATATACATATATCCTAACAAAAATGTAGCATAAATAAAAATATGAATTTATAGAGAAATTATAACTTTTTATTTTTTCTGTATCTTTTTTTAATGCTTATGCAGGTTGTAATTGGGAACCGAAGCAACAAATCTAAAGATACTATGACAATGTTTGCGAGGGATAAATGTTGGACCCGGGAATAAAGGCAAAAGAAGAAGGCCCAATTAAGATATTGGGATTTTGAAATATAAGTTTGTAATAAAAAAACCCAATAAAGGCCCAATTGTAAGCTATATGTACAAACTACTATAATTCAATGGCTAATCTTTGCAACTGTACTGTTTTTTTTGTTTTAATTTTATCCAAATAGTTTTCCTCCAATATCCAAATCTGATGGCTCCCCATCAAGAGTGACATGGGTGTTTTATAAAATGAAATGTGGATGTCCCATGATACAACAAAAAAAGAGTTCACATGCCAAGTTTGCATATTAACACACATTTTAGCGGCAGCCTCAGGAAGATCTCATCACTTCGTAGCTCTTCTGGTAGCTCGTTTCGGTGCTACCAGAGGTCTCTCAACTCAATGTGTTGCATTTGTTGGAGAACTCTATTCTTGGGATAGGCTATTACTGATGTGCATTTTAAATACATGCAAATTCCAAATAGAAATAAAATTTGTCCAACCTGCAAACTACGCAGTGCATCAGCGTACAATGTGCATAATAACAACAGGTCTTCAGAAGTCGTACAAGTGTCTGATGTGCAATTGTACTTGCACAACAGCTAGTTATATTGTGCAATTATGCAATAGTGAATGAAAGATTAATCAAATATTAAGGAGGAACTAATTAGTATTTCGGCAGAAGACCAAAAATAGTGAAAGATTAATAGGTCAGGTTTCCTCTTGGGGAACATAATTCAAGGATTTTGGTGGGTCTTGCTTGCCAGTGTGTACCCTAGGTTTACATGAACTTAACATAGTTTATTATGTCTTAGATGACGACAGTAAACAGGTCTAATGGCACCTGGATTTGCATGTTACCGCCGATATATGGATAAGAAATTGGAAATGCAGATGAATAATGAATTTCCCACTCATTTCCCATCCTTTGTACCTCAAACCATCCTCCACCTAAGAATCTCTCTCTCTTAACTGCAAACCATTTTGCATTCCTAAAATTCTACTTCAAATTCTTTGATCAATAAAAAATAACAAGGTGCCCGTCTAGCTCAGTTGGTAGAGCGCAAGGCTCTTAACCTTGTGGTCGTGGGTTCGAGCCCCACGGTGGGCGATTTCATTTTTAATGGGTTTCATTTCTACATCCGTTCTTAATGTTTCCCATTTTAGCATTACTTGACTTGAATGGAAATCAAATATTGTTTTCCGATCAACAGTCCTAGTAAAACCCAGAAAGTCGAAAACTATGAAACTTTGGAAATGGAAAATAAATCCGTGATATAACTTAATGTCAAATGCCATGATTACAAATATTATGCACATACCCAGGAGTTGGGCTTTTCATCGGAGTAACGTGCACTTTGTGTGTCAGATCATTTTAGGTATCATACTTTAAAAACTCTCATTTCGTGTACATGAACTCTGCCCGTTTTTGTGGTTAGTGTATTTCCGTCAAAATAAAGCACATAACCGTTACTTTTGGTGGGGGCAGTTTTGTCAATAAAATATTAAACGGCTCTATTTAAGTCGATCCCCCATTGTATTTACCCCCAACCCCAATTGCTTGATATATAAACTCTAATTGCATCCACCCTCTACAGAAATGGCAGAAAACTTTGTGTGTCAGATCATTTTAGGTATCATACTTTAAAAACTCTCATTTCGTGTACATGAACTCTGCCCGTTTTTGTGGTTAGTGTATTTCCGTCAAATAAAGCACATAACCGTTACTTTTGGTGGGGGCAGTTTTGTCAATAAAATATTAAACGGCTCTATTTAAGTCGATCCCCCATTGTATTTACCCCCAACCCCAATTGCTTGATATCTAAACTCTAATTGCATCCACCCTCTACAGAAATGGCAGAAAACATGGAAAACTATGATGACATTCTTGATCTGGCATGTGATTGCAACCAGATGAGCGTGGTGAAGACTCGTTGGTACGGCGAAAACGCTGGATGGAGGTTCAGAGAATGTGTCGAAGAATAATGTGGCTACCATAAGTGGGTAGTCCCACCACTTGGACCTCGAGCTGTAGCGATTGAGAAGCTGCAAGAAAGTATTGCTGAGCAGGTGCACAGGTCCGGGCGCAGAATGGATAGGCTTATCGAAAAGCATCAAACTGAGATGAATAATGTGAAGAAGAAGCAAGAGTTCACTGTTATTGTTATGTTTGTGTTATTTTCGCTAATGATGAACATGGTTCTTGGTGCAGTTGGACAAGAAGCCGTGGTTGAGGATGGAGGTTACTCTTCTGAATCTGATTAAAGCACTGAATGGTTGTTGTTTACAGATGGTTTTGGTTTGCAGATGTAGTTGTGCCAAGTATGCACAATTTAGTGACTCCAATTTAGTTGTATTTTGTTGGTGTTCTTATTTAGGTACAATTTAGTAGGTGGTTTCTTTGAACAATGTAAGGTTGCTTTTGTTGATGTAATATTAGACTTTGATTGAAAAATATGTTTGGTAATTATTTTTGTTACGTTAAGTTTGAAGCACTTATAGATCGATCGACAATGCACATTGTAAGACTATATGATTAATATCCGACAAATAATATAAGCAACATATTGTATGATATTAATGAGTGACAAATACAATATAAGCAAAAAATCATAAGATATTAAGCATTAAGCAAATGGTGAAAATACATTATAAGCACCGTACCAAAAATTTAACATTCTAATGTTATCGACCTCCAAAATATTTCACCAAGCAACTACATGAAGCAACATACATCAGGTGGACAATAGGGTATACAAAACATCCTAATACCAAGTTGAAATAGACTATGATAATACTCAAATTTTTCAGAGAGGGTGCTTGCTTAAATTTACCTCCATTTGCCTCCTTCTTGCGTCAATATGTGCCCTAGTAGTTGTGGTTCCCTAACCTTGAATATTTGTTTGTTGTGCCTCAATATGAAGTGGAGTTTTTTGAACCTTTGCCCTTCTATTCTTATTTTGTAATACCCCACCCTGAGTGCCTTCAGTAATGGTCCTTTTACTCACCCCAGAAGCTGTTTCATTTGTTGTCCCATCACTTACATTACCTGCAGCACTTGTTGTCCCACCTCCACCAGTTTGAGTGGAAGCATCCTGGCCTTCAGTAGTCATTTGTGGCTTCTTAGGGGTTTTAGTCCTAACCTTGACCATCTTCTCACATCCATTTGCTCTATCATGTGCATGTGTAAGTGCGTTGTTCCTAGTATTAATATCTTAACAAAATAATCAGCAACAATATTGAACATAAATAGGCTTACCCTAGCTGGACAAGTCCTTATATTATGATTGGCCTCAGTACAGTAGGTACACTTTATTTTGATATTGTGTCTTTTAAGCTTTGTTCCAGATGCATCAGCTATATCATTCACCTTACTCCTCTGCTTCTTTGGCCTCCCAGGTTGAACCTTTTTTTCTGGGGGCAAGGGCCTTGGATAGGGTGTTTCAGTCCATTCTGTCTCTCTTACTATTAGCTCAACAATGTTTGAATAACATTCTAAAAACATGTCTTTGCTGTATGACATGTGAATAAAAGGCTCATATGGTTTCTTGCTCCATGCTATGCATGCACAAGCATGGTAACAAAGAATACCAGACATACCCCACTTCTTACATGCACAATTATGAGCCTCCAAATTTACTACCATCTCATAACCACCAGCAACATTGTCACCAAATACCTAGCACCTCCACTCCAAGTCACATGACAACCTTTACTTTAATTTATTGCCCTACAAGTAAGAACAAAATCATAGTTATCAACATCTCATGTATTAATCCAAAGGTACCTAAAGAAAGTTATTTGACTTACTTGTTCAGCCTCTTCATAGCATTAGGACACACTGGATTGAGGGTATAACTGTTCAACATTTTGTCTCTTCTCTTCTTAATTCTCACCATAACATCATTATGAATGACCTTTAGCATAGATAGAATAGGTAGATCCCTGTATTTCCTGATTGTGCTGTTAAAAACCTCACATGTCACTCCTGCAAAGATTCCTGAATGCACTCCTGGACCACTGACTTCTAGGTTTTTCACTAAGTCATTCAAAACACTTCCTTGACAACTGTTGGACAGAATTATAAATATCAGGGTATAGTCAATGAAATGTAATTGCACTTTATATGAAAAAATGTTAAATTTGACAAACCTTTTTCATCTCTTCCATATGTTTGTTAAATGTATAGTCAGTGGTGGCCCTAGCAGCCAACCACAAATACATCCTCACACCAATGCCTTTATGCTCCTTCAATATGTTCCTATATAGATGCATGACACAGAACCTGTGTTCTGCATTAGGGAATACAGCTTCCAAAGCATTTATTAGGCCCTGTTAAAGCACCAACCAATCACTAACTATTATTACATATAGAAGTATTATTATACCTTTTGTCTGTCACTTATAAAAGTAAATGCACCATCATTATCTATCCTCATATCAGACTTGAGGCTCTCTAGAAACCAGTTCCAACTGTCATTATTCTCAGCTTCTACAACTGCCCAGGCAAGGGGATACATTCCATCATTTCCATCTGTTGCTACAGCTGCAAGCAACTGACCACCATATGGGCCCTTCAAATGACATCCATCCAGTCCAAGCAATGGCCTAAAACCATTTCTGAATCCCATTTTTAGTGGACCAAGGCATATGTACATTCTTTTAAATCTCTTTCTACCACCTGCTAGTTCTTGATCTTCTCTCATAATTTGAACTGTTGATTGAGGCATCACCTTCAAAATCTGCTCCCCATACTCCCATACTCTCCTATACTGATCCACATGTTTACCATTTATGTTGTCCAAAGCTTTTTTCTTTGCCCTTGCAATTGCATATATACTAACATGGTAATGCCAGTCATTAACAACCTTTTTCAAAAAAGCAGCTAGTGGCCATGTTGGATTCATCCTGATTTCATCTTCATAATGCTCAGCAATCCACCTAGAATTAATTTGTTTCTGATAAAAAGTAGTTGTGCATGTATGTTTAGGGTTGTATATGTTGGATATATTTGAGATGTCATGTCTAATATATTTCATGTTTAGTTTTCAGATCTTAACTAACAGGAAATATCAGTTCTTACTGGAATCAGGACTTACTGGAAGTCAGGACTTAAGGATATCAGGACTTAGATTATCAGAAGATGGATATCAGAACTTAAGTACTGTAGTTAAGGAAGGAAGCTTATTTACAGGAAAGAAGATCGAGACTAATACAAGAAGAAGATATGCATGGAAAGAGTTAGAGGACTAGAAGAATTATATAAGATATCTGATTGATATATTTTAGGAGACCGAATTATATTCCATATCAATTAGAAGTTATCTTGTAACTTTGTGTCTATATAAACACAGACATAGGTTTACACTATATGTGTTACGATCATCGAGAAGATCATACATTGTAACCTAGCAGCTCTCGTGATATTTGTTCATCACTGAGAGAGAACAGTTCCATTGTAACAGAGTTTATTATATCGAATACATCTATTTTCTGTTACTTGTATTTTAAATCGATTTGATTGTATTCTACACTGTATCCAACCCCCTTCTACAGTGTTGTGTGACCTAACAGTATACCTTGATCTGATAGGTATTAGTTGAGTTCATCTTTGAAGCATAAATCTTCCATTCACATGGCTTCTCACAAATAAACCTCACCATGATACCATAGTTCCTGCATATCTTAATAGGTCTTCTGTGCATAATTGCTTGCTTTCTCACTGCAGCTCTGAAGATTTTAGCATTTGGAAACAACATACCAAGCTGGAACTCTGGGTCCTTTATGTCAGTTATGGGATTGAAGATTGGAAATGCGACTTCATCTTCATCAGTTGAATTACATGCCATCATCTCTTCATCACTGGATGCATAGTTAGTAGAGGCATCACTGATATTTCCTCCTTCATCTTCACTATAGCTTTTGTCATCTTCCAATTTTTCATTCTCAGGAACTATGTCCTTTTCTGCAGCATGCTCAACAATGTTTGCTCTATCATTTGGTTTCTTTTTCTATTTCCCTTGGGCCTTCTCTTTATTTTTCTTATCCCTCAAAATCTTGTGATTACAAACCTCATCATCAGGTGAATCCATGTTTGAAGCATCAGCGTAAAAACTACAATCACTCAGAACATTTTTTTGTCCACAAGGTTATAGTCCTCATCAGATTCACCATCACTGAACCCCCTTACATTGTCACTAATATTTCCTTCATGATCTTCCATCATATCAGCAATGTTTGCTCCCACCTGCTCTGTGGTATGATCAACATACTCCATATTTTCAACTTGTGAGGGGGCAAACTCCTGAGCGGGCACCCTATCAGCATCAACTACAATAATAGGATCAGTTGTGATGGCAAATACATATATAACCTTTGATGGTGGAAGCAACTCACACATTTCTACAATATCACAATCTTTGTCCAAGGTATGTAAACCTCTTGTCATATCAGTCTTTGGTCACTTATAGAATAAGGTGTATACTCCTATTTCCCCACACTCTTTTAACATGTTTATCAACTCCAATAAACTCATTGTTATCTGACTCACACAAATCAAAATAGTCATAGGACCCCCAACATATTGAATGCCTAAATATGTCTCACTAAACATGCCCACATAATGTAGTTTAATAGTGAACATGTCTTCATAAGCTGCAACAACCAAATTTACCTTATAAAACAACTTTACCCATGTAACGCCCTCCAGACCCGGGGTATAAGTCTGGGGGTTACTAGCTAATCACCAAACCTGTACAATCTGATTTAACAAATAATTAAAAAATGAATCTAAACTCCTTTAACACTAACCAGGATTTTTTTAGGTTGAAGTATGAAAACAAGAACCACTAAATACTTTATTACAAACCAAATTCAAAATCTTACAAACTCTCTTTATTAAAAACCATTGTCTAACCAGTTTTAAACTAATTTCATCTTTTTATTTAAATACACACACACTAACTATCTACACTCCACCTGTTCGGGCAACTAAAAACTTTCTTCCTGGATTGGGATCAACACCTTGGGTATGAGAGGATCCTGAGGCTTGACCTGCTTCTTTATCACTCGAGTCCTGATGGGTTTCATATTCCTTCTTAACTGAAAACAATAAGGTGAATAACAACAAAAAGGGGTGAGCCAAAAATTGCTCAACAAGTCCCCAAAATATAAACAGTGTTTAAGCAGTTTAAGTGAATCGGTAACCTGGGTATATCTGCAAAGATATAACCCTGCGATAATAGAAATAAGGCCATTGTTGGCGAGTACAAACGAACTAAACTGGACACAAGTTTGAATCTATACCCTGCTGATCAGCCATGATACAGTGCAAATCTATATCCCACTATATAGATCCAGTCGGGCACCCAGGCACTACAGCCCATCTCAAGGATCCGGTTATGTCCCGATCCTTAGGATTAAGTAAACTTAATCCCCAAAAGTATCACTATCCAGTCCATGAAGTAGCAACCGGAACAATCAGTATGCTTTGATATATTCTAATCACCAGAATATATCAATATTTGTGAGTAATAATTGGAATATGAACAATAAATTCAAAGGAATTGAGAAATCAAGAATCGAAATGAAATATGAACAAGATAATCAAAAGAGTGCAAGCGTGATAAGAATCTGAAGAAATATCATTATTCTGAAAGTAGAATAGGGGAAAAACTTGCCTTCTGCGTGACTCACTGCAAATATGTCACCTTCGTCTATCACCGACTCAACCTGCCTTGCTGGCTTAGCTTTTGTTAGAGAAATAGAGTGATTTAGTCATTTCGTACTTCAATTGCGTATTGAACCGACTTCACATCGTTCCTATTGTTTACCCATGCGCTAATAACCGACTTGTATATTATATATTAACAAGTAAGACTCGCTTAACCACATAATACACATAAGCACATAATTATTTTTATAGTTAAAATAATTTTTAGAATCAAAATCGACTTTGCTGATCGCTCAACTGATCATTATCTGACTCGTTTCCTATTTTTCGGAATTTTTCGGACTCGTCTCGGCACGCAATTCGACTGATAATCAAATAAATAAAAAATTCAACTAATTTCTAAAAGAAATTAAGTTTTAATATTGTTTTTAATGAAAAGAATTCATTTTTCTAAGTCAAAGGGCTTTCGTTTCGCTCGAATCGGACTAACGGTCTATTTAATATCAATTAAACACGGATAATTCAATTTATTATTCAATATAAATAATTATTACTAATTTTTAAACCCTAAAATAATTTTTAAATAATTGTTTAAGAAAAATCAGAATTAAAAATGATTTTTCTATAATTTTTAGAATTAAAATGAATTTATTATGATTTATTGAAAATTATTTGATTAATTATCAAAATAATTAATAATTTTTAAATAATTATTAAATAATATTAAAATAATAATAAAATAATAAACATTTGAGAAAATAACTAATTCTTATTTTTAGTTAATATTTCAGAATTATTTATAATATAAATCAATTAATTAAATAATTAATTAATTAATCAATTTATAAAATAAATAAAACTGATTTTTATAATTAAAATAAAATAAAAATAAAAATTATTCTCAGAAACAACTGTCAGAAAATTATTTCTGACAAAAACAGATCAAAACCGGGTTGGAAACCGGGTTCTGAAAATCCAAACGGGTTGGCAAGAACAACCCGACCCACCGAAAAATTCCCAGATTCCGGTCGTAGCTCCGGCGACCTCGATTCAGGCCAAAATCAGTACCGTTTGTACTGATTTTTACAGGGTTTCAATTCAAAACAACTGCAGCAACTCATCTCCGGTCAAAACATACCAAAATCATCACGGAATCCTCAACTCCGATCAAAACCGACATGAACTCCGGCCAAAATACGAAATCACAGAATCGTACATAAAATCAAACGTTCTATAATGCAAACTGAAGCCAAGAACACATACAATCAAAGCCCCAACATATCAAGAACCAAATATTCATAAAAATTACGGAGTTGTGATATGAAAATCGAACATAAATCCTAATAAATGAAATTTGTTATTCAGGTATGGTTTGTTCAATTAAACACCATGAATCGATTGCAAATAATATCGGGAAGCTATATCAATCATCAAAATATCATAATAACCCTAGAATCAAAAAGTCCTAATTCGAGTATAAACCCTAGAAATCGAAAATCAAAAACTACTAATCAAAACATGAAATTGATGCTGGAAACAGAAAGAACATATCGAAACCTTCGATTTGGGTACTTGAATCACTTGTTTTGGTGTTGTAATCTGCTCAAAATCACGGCTTGAATTCTCGACCCGAACTGGTTCTTCCCGACCCGATTTCAGAGAATTTTGTGATTTTTTTCAGAATTTTAATTAATTAATTAATAATAATTAGGCTATTTATGGTAGTAAAATTAATACTCCTAATTAAAATTAAGGCCCTAATTCTACATCTTTCAAAATTAATAGGCCCCTAATTTTATAATTTTTGAGTATTAAAATTTAATTTATAAATATTTTATATATGCAATATATATGTCAAAATTTCCCAAAAATTGTGAATAATGCAAAAATACAAAGAAATGGTATAAATAAAAGTACTATAATTTTATAAAAATTAATATATGATTTTTGTGGGGGGTTTTAACACCCAATAGGGGCCCGAAAAAGTCATTTTTCGCAAAACGAGAAAAATTATAAAATGCCTAGATGTTCAGAATATTGCGATGGTAAAAGCTGTTTGATGAAAAATAAGTCCCATTGTTTTATTTGAAATATATGCTTTAAAATCATGATTCGGTTCGTCAAACGTTTGAAATGCAAGCTATAAATGAAAAATAAAATATCTGGAAAATATCTTAAAAATAACTGGACGACATAAAATGCACGTAACACATAGCAATTAGGGTTTGACAGTTAATTATACATAAATGACTCATTAACAAACTTAATTATTATAAATATGATATAATACAGACGTAAATTTCCCAGACGTTACAACTCATGCTTTACTAAACAACAAAAGCACTCCATTATTGCAATTACACATTTCAAAAAAAATAACACATTTACCCATCATTTATCCATGCTATACTGAACAACACATTGTCAAAAAAACATAATAAAACACTCCTTTTAGCAATTACACATTTCTACACATTTCGAATGTTATAACAAATCAATGACAACATGCACAGGGATCGACAACAACATATTGATTTTAACATATGCACTTAACACTCGTACATGGATAAAACCCTATTTAACAAATCCTAGGAACAGATCATGAGCAGGACAAACCCTAGGTCCCAACTCAGAGTAAAAACTTAATTAAAAACACCCCAAGTACACAGAACCGAGTGTAAGTTCTTACCATCATAATCAGGACCTTCGCTGGCTTGTAGATGCATTTGTCACTAGCTTTTCTCCGAAACCACCCCATTCTTGGTCGACTGAGTAGAGGCAAGAGCAAAATGGCAGGAGGGAAGACAAAGATGAAGTGATGAAATGAAAAGGGTAAATTAATTTAGGGGTTTTAACTGTATATGTTTATTGACAAAACTGCCCCTAGCAAAAGTAACGGTGTTAGTTCTATTTGACGGAAATACACTAACCACAAAAACGGGCAGAGTTCATGTATATGAAATAAGAGTTTTTAAAGTATGATATTTAAGTACACAAAGTGCACTTTACTCCTTTTCATTTTAACCAGTAAACAAAAATTAACCTGCAGGCAATAAATTTTTTTGAAATGTAACTTAATCTCCTTCTTTACATTTCTCGTTACATTCCTGCAAAACTATGCTATAAATATTTTAGAATTTAAAATATGAAAATTTACGGAAGAGTAAAAGTCGTTTGCCTAACATTTTTGTTAGGTTCCAAGCTTCGCGTGCCTAATCAAAATATCTCCCACCTGAATTGGAAAATGAAATGATTTACTCAGCTTAATACGGATGAGATTTCTATTTCAGACAAATAAATTGCTAAACTAAAACCATTAGTTCTGAACCAAAAGCCCCACTTATGCATAAACTTCCATTAGTCCTGAACCAAAAGCTCCGTTTATGCATAAACTTCCCAAAATTATCAGAGCAGCTGCTATCATCGTATCTCTCAGATTGAATCCTCTAATAAGAAGTAATACTATTTCTACCTAAAATTATCCAACAATAACCTCTTATGCATTAATAGTTTCAATGAAACTATAGTCCCACTTCCAAGCAACTTGATGGAGGCACAAGTGTTTACGACAACATTAGGTCTGCATATATAGAGTTATAGATCAAGAAACTTTAGTAACCGATTTTTTTTGCATCAATTGGTATTGACCTCGCATCTCAAAGATCTGGTTTATGAACAATGAAACATCGAACACGGAATATTGTGCACAAGATTCCATTTGTACATTGATGCAATTGCTTAACCACTGGAATTGACCCTCCATACTCTAACATATATATTATATTATCGTGGTGTTGGACGAGGAGTTAACAATTTAGACTCCCACTTTATGTCCAAGAATTCAATTAATGTTCCTACTCACACGCTGCTTCTTAAACAAATACCCTAAACAAGAAACAAAATCGATTGACCTAGTTGTGTCAACATTACTAGTAGTTGGAATTAACACTATTTGATCTATAAGCAAATTGCAAAAACTTGAGCTCAACACAATATAGGGAGGGGATATGCAATACTCAATCAAATAGCAAAAGTCACAACAATGTGATAAATTATGCTTTAAAGTAGACACCCATCCCAACACTACAAAAAATTAAAACCGGTCGTATTTAACTAAATACGACCACCAGCGGTAGTATTTAGTTAAATACGATCAGTTTTAGGCCGATCGTATATACGGGAGTGATATTTAGTAATCGGTTGTATTTAGCCTAAATACGACCGTCTAAATACGACCGGTTAAATACGACCGATAAATACGACCGGTTAAATTCGACCGCACCCGGTCAAATTTGAATTTTCATTTAAAAATTGAAAACCACGCTTAAAAATTCGAATTTTTGAAAGAAATTAAAAAGTCCGCCCAAAAAATAAATTGATAATATACGGTCGAAAATATTATTCTAAATTCTACTGCATCCGATCGAATTAACGAGCATCAGAATATTTTAAAAAAACTCGCCGGAAACTGAAAATTAAAACGGAAAGTTTCCAGATTTCGGGGAGCTTAAAAATCCGATACATAACAAAACATTTTCCCCCAATTTGCAACCCTAATTAACTATACGTAAGGGCCAAAGAAATACACCTTGGGGAGAATGTGCATATGGCCGGAAATTTGGGGGGAAGGGTGTTTGCAGGGTGAGAGAGACGGCGCGGGGAGGGGGGTTGCGTGAGGGAAGCAGGGGGAGTGGGGGGTTGAGGTTAACAAATTTTTTGATTTTATAAATATTTTAGTTATGATTAATTAAATATTATTTCAGTCGTTGGATCGTTGCTTGAGCAGTTATTTTTTGTTTGTTTGATATAGTTCACGCGAATCAGTGACATGGCAATAAATTCAACTATATCCAGTTGAATTTAGGAGTGTCAAACTAATTATTTATTTTATAATTTATGTTCGTAAATTTAAAATTTCTAATAATACTAGGACATATATATTATAATTATTTAATATATTATTTGTTAAAATTTCTTTATATTTCAATACACTGTTTGTTTTTGACAATCTTCATAAAAGTATGGATAGATTACTTTAAAAAAATTATTAAAATTTATTTTATTCGAGGTGTTTTAAATATATGGTTAACTTGATTTTTTTTAAAACTGGTTAAAACTGAACGGGCTTCAATATCGATATTCATTTTTTAATTTATTTTCAGAAATGAACGGGTTAAAACTGGTCCAAAATCGATGTATCAATTTTTTTAAAAATATTTATAAATGATTCAACTGTACGGATGTCAACTAGTTATTTGACTAGTAGTGCTTACCAGTGTTTATTCCCAAGTCGATGTTTCGATTTTTTAAAAATATTTATGAATGATCTAACCGTACAGATGTCAAGACCTGTATATATTAGTGATACGACAAAATTTTCAGAAAATAATAATTTTATTTGGTTTACTTTTATAACAGTCAGCCAGTTATTTGACTAGTGCTGCTTACCAGTGTTTAGTCCCATGTCGATGTTTCGATTTTTTTAAAAATATTTATAAATGATCCAATCGTACGGATGTCAAGACCTGTATATATTGGTGATACAATTTTTTTCAGAAAATAATAAATTTGTTTGGTTGTCTATTATAACAGTTAACCAGTTATTTGACTAGTAGTGCTTACTAGTGTTTAGTCCCATATCGATGTTTCAATTTTTTTAAAAATATTTATGAATGATCCAACCGTACGAATGTCAAGACCTGTATATATTAAAGATATAATTTTTTTTTCAAAAAATGATAAATTCGTTTGGTTTGCTATTATAACTGTCAACCAGTTATTTGACTGGTACTACTTATCAGTGTTTAGTCCCATGTCGATGTTTTGATTTTTTTAAAAATATTTATGAATGATCCAACCGTACGGATGTCAAGACCTGTATATATTAATGATATAACTAAAATTTCAGATCAAAATAATTTTATTTAGTTTGCCATTTTTACAGTCAAACATCAGTTTGACTGCTACCGTTAACTAGTGTTTAGTCTTTAATCGGTGTTCCGATATTTTTAAAAAATTATTCATCGATTCAACCGTATGGATGTCAAAATATATATATATATATATATTAATGATACAACCAAAGTTTCAGATCAAATTTTTTTTATTTGGTTTGTCATTTTAAAAGTCAACCACCGTTTGACTAACACATCTAACTAGTGTTTAGTCTTTAATCGGTGTTCCGATATTTTTAAAATTATTATTTATCGATCCAACCGCATGGATGTCAAAAATTATATATATTAGTGATACACCAAAGTTTCAGATAAAAATAATTTTATTTGGTTTGCCATTTTAACAGTCAACCATCAGTTTGACTAGCACCACTAACTAGTTTTTAGTCTTGAATCAGTGTTTCATATTTTTTAAAAAACAATTCATCGATCCAACTGTATGGATATCAAAAAATATATATATTAATGATACAATCAAAATTTCAGATCAAAATAATTTTATTTGGTTTGTCATTTTTACAATCAACCATCAGTTTTACTAGTGTCGCTAACTAGTATTTAGTTTTGAATTGGTGTTTAATTTTTAAAAAATATTTTTTATCAATCCAACAATATGGATGTCAATTATGACAATCTTTACATGTGTACCGTTGGATTACTCTAAAAAATATTTTAAAAAAATTATAAACTCCTCCTAATCCATACTCGAACCTTTGAATCAATGACCTTTAAATTATATATCTTATGATATTAACTACTCATTTGAACCTATTTAAGAATAACTTTATTATTAGATTAATAATATTTTCTAAAAATATTATACTGAAAACTAAGTAGGCAGACGTGAAACTTTTTAATTTATTCGTAAATTCTCAAATTAATTAAACAAATATTTGAATTTTAAATAAATTAATAAATTAAAAAATAATTAAATTTCTCTCATCATTTATACTTTTTTCGGTACCAAAAATATTTGTATATGTGATGAATTTTATCCATGTATATAATTTCTTATTATATATAATACTATTCGAATTTTTATTTTTTTTTAGTATTTTCAAATTTTTCCCCATTTTAGCAAATTAATAAAGGAATATTGGGAAAATATCTCGCCATTTTTTGCAAGGCTAAATTCTACCGACACCGGTTGAATTTAGGAGTTCCAAATAAATTCATTGGCGGGAAAATTCCCTTCAATTTTTGGCAAGGCTAAATTCAACTGTAAAAATATACCGGTTGAATTTAGCAGTACTAAATTCGACCATACAAAAAATCGCTGGAATTTAGCACTACTAAAACTAAATTCGACCGTACAAATAAGCGGTCAAATTTAGCCGTGCCCGTTCAAACTTTCAGGTTGACCATAAATTCAACCGAATTCGGTCGAATTTAGACCGATCAAATTTGTTCGGTTGTATTTAGCCTTATTTTCTTGTAGTGCAAATAATTAAAGTTAAAAACTAGATATCACACATTAACCTAAAGATCAAGAGTGAATAGTACATTGCAATCATACATTTTGCGAGATTTAAGTAATACACATAATAATCATTGATCAGTTGATACGACATGCACAAGTATTTCAAAAGCATGGTAAGTAAATATATAGACAGGATATTAAAACCTGGTGCAAGCATGATAAATGGCAAGGTCATCAAGAGCACTAAGAGCAAAGCCAGCAGTGACATAAATTAGTGCCCCAGAAACCAATCTTCTTCCCCATTTCCTTCCCTTATTTTCGTCAACCAACTTTTCACCCAAGCTATCATTGTGTAACACACACACAAAGTTAGGAGCTTTAGTTAAATTCATGAGAATCTTGGCAAATAAAATTAATGGGCATTTAAGAAATTTATAAAATACTACTCCCTCTGTCCCAAAATGTTATTCCAGTTTTGAATTTTTTTAATGTTCATGGTAAGAGATTGACTACTAATTTACGTCTAATCTATAATATCAAATATAGTCATGAGTGATTTTGTTGGATTCATATTTATGAGTACTTTAATACCATAAGGTTTTTATACTTAATACTAATACGAAATTAAAGATATTAACAATCAAAAGTGTGCATTGGCAAATGGGTTCAACACAAATGCGAAATATTTTAGAGACGGAGGGAGTACTACTACTCCCTCCGTCCCGGCCAATTGTTTACATTTGGTTTGGGCACAAAGGTTAAGAAATATGTATAAAGTAGTGAAAAAGAGAAAGAAAAGTAAGTGAAGTAGTGAGACCCATTGATTTTTAATGTATAAAAAAGAGATAGTTGAGTAAAAATAGTGTGAAAAAGGAAAAAAAAAAAAAGGAAAGTGGTGGGACCCATTTACTATTTTTGGTAAGTTTTGAAATGTAAAGAATTGGATGGGACATCCAAAAAAAAATTTAAAGAAATGGTTGGGACGAGTAATAAGGAAAAGAAAATATGATTACCTAGGGAACTGTGAATGTGGGGTTTTCTACGGAGGGAGTACAAATTTACGTACTTTAGCATGTTTTCTACTACAAATTAAAAATTATGTAAATTATTACATATTTACGTTAAATTACAAAATTTGACATTTTAGTCATTGTTATATTTATATAATAGATGTGGTAGAAACTAGAGTGAAATTTTGGAGAAGATAATGTTTTATCTTATTCACAGAACTAAACAATGTACAAACAAGCCTTTATATAGGCTATCTAAACATAGATTACAAGATAATGAAAAGCCAAAGGTTGGAAGATCTAAAGCTTGGAGAGCCAAAAGGTTAAGAACTTGAAAGGTTGTGATAAGCAAGAGTCAAACAAGAGTCATTCACATTTAACTTGTACATAACACTCCCCCTTGAATGACTTATACGAACAACATGCCTCATAAAACCTTTACTAGAAAAAACCCAGTAGGAAAAACCCTAGTAGAGGAAAAAGAGTACATGTTTGTAAATAGTTTAAAATAATGCCTCCCCCTCATTTTAACATAACTACAAGATGTCCCGAAATTTGCGCATTCCAATCTTGTGTACTAACTTCTCGAAAGAAGATGTTAGAAGTGCTTTTATAAACAAATCTGTTGGATTTTCACATGAGCGAATTTGACAAACATTAATATCTCCCCTTTGCTGAAGTTCATGAGTGAAGAAGAATTTTGGATCATGTGCTTTGTCCGATCTCCTTTAATGTAGCCTTCCTTGGTCTGAGTGATACATGCTTTATTATCTTCGAAAAGAACAGTAGGAATTCCTTTATTAACTGAAAGTCCACATGATTATTGAATATGATGGACTAGAGATCTTAACCATACACATTCTCGACTTGTTTCATGAAGTGCTAACAACTCAGCATGATTCGAAGAAGTTGTTGCAAGAGTCTGTTTTGTCGATCTCCAAGATATTCCAGTCTCGCCATATATGAATATATAACCTGTTTGTGATCTTCCTTTGTGTGGATCAGACCGATATCATGTATCTGCATAACCAACTAATTCCATTTTTGAGTCTTTAAAATAAAATAAACCCATATCCATTATTCCTCGAAGATATATAAATATTTATTTCACACCAGTCCAATGTCTTCGAGTTGGAGCAGAACTATGTCTTGCCAAAAGGTTAACAGAAAATGCAATATCAGGACGTGTACAATTGGCAAAATACATTAGTGCACCAATGGCACTAAGATATGGTACTTCAGGACCGCGAAGTTCTTCTCCCTTTTCTCTTGGGCGGAATGGATTTTATTCTTTTCTAATGATCATACAATCATGGGCATGTACAATTGGTAAGATACATTAGTGCACCAATGGCACTAAGATATGGTACTTCAGGACCAAGAAGTTCTTCTCCCTTTTCTCTTGGGCGGAATGGATCCTTATTCTTTTCTAATAATCGCACAATCATGGGTGTACTCACAGGATATGCCTTGTCCATAATAAATCGTTTAAGAATCTTTTCAATATATGAAGACTAGTGGACAAAGATTTCTTTAGATAAATGTTCAACTTGAAAACTAAGGTAAAGTTTTATTTTACCCAAATCCTTCATTTCAAACTCTCTTTTCAAATATCCAATCGTCTCATGGAGTTCATCTAGAGTTCCAATGATGTTTAAATCATCAACATATATTGCAATGATAGTAAACCCCAATTTTGTCCTTTTAATAAAAACATATGGACATATTATATTATTAGTATATCCATCTTTCAGAAGATATTCAATAAGACGATTGTACCACATACGACCCGATTGTTTCAATCCGTATAATGATCTTTGTAATTTAATTGAGTAAATCTCTTGGGGTCTTGAACTATATGCTTCAGGCATTTTTAATCCATCGGGGATCTTCATGTAAATGTCACTATCGAGTGACCCATACAAGTAGGCAGTCACAACATCCATTAAATTCATTCGGAGCCCTTCTAGAATTGATAAACTTATTAAAAATCTGAATGTTGTTGCATCCATTACTGGGGAATAAGTTTCTTCGTAATCGATTCCCGGTCTTTGTGAGAAGCCTTGAGCAACAAGGTGTTCCTTGTATCTTACAATTTCATTTTTCTCATTTCTTTTACGCACAAATACCCATCTATATCCAACGGGTTTTACACCTGCAGGTGTTTGGACAATAGGTCCAAAAACTTGGCATTTTTCAAGTGATTTTAATTCTGCTTCAACAGCTTCTTTCCACTTTATCCAATCATTTCTTCTTTTACATTCATAGATCGATCTAGGCCCATGATCGTCGATTTCCTCAGAAATGTCAAGTACAGCTGCATATGCAAATATATCATCCATGATAATTTCTTTTCTATTCAACCTCCTTCCTGAAATGACATAATTTATTGAGATCTCTTCATTATCAATAATTTCAGGTGTTTGATCATCCTTGGAAGACGTCTCTTCAGTGATCAAATTTATGATGTCATTTGATGTTCCAACTTTCTTATCAAGTTTCCTTATTGTTCTTGGAGTTTTATCCTTGGATCCAATAGGTCTACCACGCTTCTGGCGTGCTTTAGACTCATTTGCTAGCATGATTTTATTATCTTATTCAGGAAGTTTAATCTTGCAAGGAACATTAACAGCTGGTATATGTGACTTTGTCACATTCTTGACATCAGTAAATGCATCAAGCAATCTATTTGTGACTTCTTATAGGTGGATAATCTATTGAACTTCAAGTTCACATTAATTTGTTCGAGGATCATAATGAGCCAAAGATACTGCATTCCACAAAATTTCTTGCTTTTCTTTTTCAAATTTTGTCTTATTTCCCCCTAATGCAGGAAAAAATGTCTCATCAAATTGACAATCGGCAAATCTTGCCGTGAATAAATCACCAGTCTTGGGCTCCAAATATTTAATAATCGAGGGAGAATCAAATCCAATATATACCCCTAATCTTCTTTGGGTTCCCATTTTTGTTCGTTGGGGAGGGGATATTGGAACATAAACTGCACACCCAAAAATTTTCAAGTGAGAGATATTTGGTTCTTGACCATTTACCGGTTGTATTTGGGAGTATTTATGATAAGAAGTCGGTCTTAACCGGACTAAAGAAGCCGCATGTGATATTGCATATCCCCAGGTGGTAGTTGGTAAATTTGTTCTCATAAGTAATGGTCTCGCAATTAGTTGTAGCCTTTTAATGAAAGACTCAGCAAGACCATTTTGAGTGTGTGTGTGGGAAACAGAATGCTCCACTTCAATCCCAATAGACATACAATAATCTTTAAAAGATTGGTATGTAAATTCTCCTGCTTTGTCCAATCTTATTTTCTTTATATTATATCAAGAAATTGTGCTCGTAATCGAATTATTTGAGCAAGGAGTCATGCAAAAGCCACATTACGAGTGGACAATAAACTAACGTGTGACCATCTTGTTGATGCATCAATGAGTACCATAAAGTACTGAAATGGCCCACTAGATGGGGTAATTGGTCCACATATATCTCCTTGAATTCCCTCCAAAAATTTTGGGCATTAAATGACAACTTTCACAAGAGATGGTTTTGTTATCAATTTTCCATGAATACAAGCAACACATAAAAAATCTTTGGACAATGGAATAATTTTGTGGATGTCCATTTAAATTTTCAATAATTCTTCGCATCATTGTTGAACCCGGATGGCCTAAACGATCATGCCATATAGTAAAATTTGTCTGGTCAATTGATCTTGTATTAATAGTCATTTGTGATTCAACTGGATTTATGAAAGTATAATATAATCCAGAATTATATAATTTCTACAGTGTGTGTGACCTAACAAGTGGTATCAGAGCTTATGTGTTAACACACAAACAGTTTAAGATCCAAAAACAATCATGTCTGAAGCAGAAACTCCAACCAAGCCCACCAAAACTGAAGAACCACCAAAGACTCAAATCCATAGTCGATATGAGGCTATTAGAGTTCCCATACTGAAGCCATCTGAATATCCCATATGGAAGGTGAGGATGACTATGTTTCTGGAAGCTACTGATCCAGAATATCTTGACAGAATCCATGAAGGACCTCACAAGCCAATAAAACTCGCTGTTGTTGCAGGTAAAGCAGCAAAGTCTGTACCAAAGGAGAAGAGTGATTACACTGCTGAAGATATCGCATCAATTGCTAAGGATGCTAAGGTACGACACTTACTGCATAGTGCCATTGATAATGTAATGTCAAACAGGGTAATTAACTGCAAGACTGCGAAGGAGATATGAGATGCCTTGGAGACAAGGTACCAGGGAACTGATTCGATTAAGAAGAATAGGAAAACAATACTCACTCAAGAGTATGAACACTTTGACTCAAAGCCTAATGAGTCATTGACTGATTTATATGACAGATTTGTCAAACTCTTGAATGATTTGGCACTAGTTGATAAGGAGTATGATATTGAAGATTCAAACCTTAAATTCCTGTTAGCTCTTCCTGAAAGTTGGGATTTGAAGGCAACAATTATAAGAGACAACTATAATCTTGAAGAAACAACTCTTGATGAAATTTATGGGATGCTCAAGACTCATGAACTTGAGATGGAACAAAGAAGCAAGAGGAAAAGAGGAAAGTCAAGGACAGTTGCTCTTAAGGCTGAAGAAGAATCCCCCAAGGCAGCTACCTCAAGGAAAGGCAAGGGAAAAGCGCTCATCACAAAGTCTGATACTGAGTCATCAAGTTCTGATAGTGATGATGACTCAGAAACTAAAAGCTTGCCTGAGATGGATGCTGATGAAGAGATGATGAAGCTGTGTGCTCTTATGGTGAAAGGAATCACAAGGATTGCATACAGGAAGTTCAAGAAGGGAAAGAGGTTTTCCAGGAAAGGTGCAAGTTCTGATAAGAAGAATTTCAGAAAATCTGAAGGCAAAGGAGGGAAGTCTGACAGAGGAGATCACTCAAATGTCAAATGCTACAACTGTGGTGAGAAAGGCCACATATCTCCTGATTGCAAGAAAATGAAGAGTGACAAAGGCAAGGCTCTTTTCACAAAGAAGAAAAGCTGGACAGACACTTCAGATTCTGAAAGTGAGGAGAACTATGCCTTGATGGCAAATGCTGATACGGCAAATGCTGATAGCAGTCCTGAAGCTGCTGAGTTAAAGGTACCTCAAACTACTTATGCCTTTCATACTGATGATATTAATTAGTTGAGAAGATATCTTACAACCATGTTTATTAGTTATAGAGATCAAACTTTAACATGTGAAAGATTAACTTCTGAAAATCTTACTTGTAAAAAGAGGAATGATTATTTAGAAAAAGAGTTAGTCATGTTCCATCAAACTCAGAAAGATAGAGATGATGCTTTCTATGTTAGGGATGAAGTACTTAAAATGAATGAATCTCTAAAAACTGAGCTAGAAAAGGAAAGAGAGATTATCAGGACCTGGACTAACTCTGGCAGAACAACTCAGAATTTGTTAAGTAGTGGAAACTGGAAAGAGGGCTTAGGTTATGGAGATGATAAGAATGATAAAGGAACTGTAGAAATTAAGCCTATAGTTGTTAAACAAAAGCCAAAGTTAAAACCTGTTAAGTTTGTAGCTGTAAAGTCTGAAACTGAAAAATCAGAAGTTAAAGAGGAATTAACTTCTGACAAACTAAAACAGGAAAAGACAACTGAAGTAAACGTGGGCTTAATGACAAAGAAGCAGCTTAAGCAAAAGCTGAAAGAAGTTAAGAATATAAACAAGGTAAAGTCACCTAGGAAAAATAGGAATGGAAAGGAAGGTGTAAATAAAAGCAATGATTATAAGCCTGTTCCTAATACTCCTAGAAAAACATGTCATAATTGTGGAAGTTCTAACCATCTGGCTTCTTTTTACAGGAAGAATAAGAACATAAACTCCTTAACTTCAAAGTCAGGAGTTAAGAGTCAGTCTGTTAGATATAAGCCACAAAATCCTTGTATTCATTGTGGTAGTTTATGGCATTCCATTTATATTTATAAGGAATATCATAGTTTGTACTATGATTATTATCAAATAAAACCTTCTTTAAAGAAACTTAACATTGTTCCTTCTAGTGTAAGTTCTGATACAAAGTCTGATAGTATAAATACTGATAAGAAAAATGTTAACATAAACTCTGAAGCTAAATCCGCTGCAAATGTTAACAAACTTAATAAGGCCACAGGATCCAAGCAAGTCTGGGTCCTTAAAACTAATCATTAGTGGTCTTTGTGATTACAGGGCAACAGGAAAAACATCCTAGTTCTGGACAGTGGATGTTCAGGACATATGACTGGAAATAAAGTCATGCTATCAGACTTTGTGAAGAAGGCTGGCCCAAGTGTTTCTTATGGAGATGGAAACATTGGAAAAATATTGGGATATGGCAATATCAATCTTGGGAATATCATCATTAAAGAAGTAGCCCTGGTCTCAGGACTTAAACACAATCTGCTGAGTGTTAGTCAAATCTGTGACAGAGGTTATCATGTGGATTTCTTTGAAGAACATTGTGAAATTATAAGCAAATCTACAGGCAAAGTTGTTCTAAAAGGATACAGGCATGGTAACATTTACGAAGTCAAGCTTTCAACAAGTACTGATGGGTCTGCAATCTGTCTGGTGAGTAGAGCATCAATTGAAGAAAGCTGGAAATGGCACAAGAAACTCTCTCATTTAAATTTCAACAATATAAATGAACTGGTCAAGAAAGATCTTGTGAGAGGACTGTCAAAGTCAGTATTTGCTCCAGATGGCCTTTGTGATTCTTGTCAGAAGGCTAAACAAAGAAAATCTTCATTCAAGAGCAAGACTGAATCATCAATTCTTGAGCATTATCACCTACTACATGTTGATCTATTTGGTCCAGTGAATGTCATGTCTATTGCAAAGAAGAAATATGCTATGGTCATAGTGGATGAGTTCACCAGATACACATGGGTGTATTTCTTGCACACAAAAAGTGAAACTGCATCTATCTTGATTGATCATGTCAAGCAACTAGATAAATTGGTCAAAGATTCTGTGAAGATAATAAGAAGTGATAATGGCACTGAGTTCAAGAATTTGACAATGGAAGAGTTCTGCAAAGACCATGGAATCAAGCATGAATTTTCTGCTCCTGGAACTCCACAGCAAAATGGATTTGTTGAAAGAAAAAATAGAACTCTTATTGAAGCTGCACGAACTATGCTTGATGAAGCAAAGCTACCAACCTATTTTTGGGCTGAAGCTGTGCAGACTGCTTATTTTACTCAGAATGCAACACTCATTAACAAGCAAGGAAAGACACCATATGAGATGGTGAAGAAAAAGAAGCCAAATCTGAAGTATTTTCATGTATTTGGATGCAAGTGTTTTGTTCTTAAGACTCATCCCGAACAACTATCCAAATTCGACTTAAAAGCTGATGAAGGAATTTTTGTTGGATATCAACTTTCCACAAAAGCCTTCAGAGTCTAGAATTTAAGAACAAGGGTTGTCATGGAATCTATCAATGTCTCCTTTGATGATAAGAAGATTACTGGACTTGAAGATTTCAATGATCATGATCAGCTGAGATTCGAAAATGAAAACTTCAATTCTGATACTGAAAATCCAGACAGTCTAAATCCTGATACTGCAAACTCTGATGGATTAAACTCTGATATTATTGAAAGTGTGGTGACCATGTCAAAGGAAGATGCACATGTGCAGGGGGAGCATACTGAAGATACAACAACATCTCAAGAAGCAACAGAACATACAACTGGCTCTTGAAATCTGATTCATCAAGTTCTGATAAGCCAAGTTCTGATAGTTCTGAAAACTTAAATTCTGAAGGATCCAACTCAGAGTGCATAGTTTCAGGGGGAGCATCAGAAAATATTGATGAAGATAGCATGGATCATGGGGGAGCATCCAGTTCTAGAGAAAACCTTCCATCTGCAAGGAAGTGGACTAAATCACATACACCTGACTTAATTATTGGAAATCCTGATGCAGGTGTCAGAACTAGAACAACTACTTCAAGTGAATGTCTTTATAATTCTTTTCTTTCTCAGACTGAACCAAAGAAAGTGGAAGAAGCTCTTCAAGATGCTGATTGGGTGCAGGCAATGCAGGAAGAGTTAAATGAATTTGAAAGAAACAAAGTCTGGACCCTAGTGCCAAGACCAAAGAACAGATCTGTTGTTGGTACAAAGTGGGTGTTCAGAAACAAAACTGATAGTGATAGCATAATTACAAGGAATAAAGCAAGGTTGGTTGCAAAAGGATATTCTCAACAGGAGGGAATTGATTATGATGAAACATTTGCACCAGTTGCTAGATTGGAAGCCATAACGATATTTTTGGCTTATGTTGCTCACAAAAAGTTTACTGTCTTTCAAATGGATGTGAAAAGTGTTTTTCTCAATGGAGAATTGGAAGAGGAAGTATATGTTGAACAACCTCCAGGCTTTATAGATCCCAAATATCCAAATCATGTCTACAGGCTTGATAAAGCACTTTATGGCCTTAAGCAAGCTCCAAGAGCATGGTATGAGACTTTAGCTCAGTTTCTTCTGGAAAGTGAATTTAACAGAGGAATTATAGACAAAACACTGTTCTACCTCAACCATAGAAATGACTTACTTTTGGTTCAGATATATGTTGATGATATCATTTTTGGTTCTACAAATGACAGACTTTGCAAGAAGTTTGCCAAACTAATGCAGTCAAGATATCAAATGAGTATGATGGGGGAACTTAGCTATTTTCTGGGCCTTCAAGTCAAGCAGAATGAAGAAGGCACTTTTATTTATCAAACCAAGTACACCAGAAATTTGCTGAAGAAATTTGGAATGCAAGATTGTTCAAGTGCATCCACTCCCATGGCCACTGCAACAAAATTCGATAAGGATACTGGTAAATCAGTAGATATTACTGATTACAGAGGTATGATTGGCTCTCTACTCTATCTAACTGCTAGTAGACATGATATCATGTATGCTACCTGTCTTTGTGCAAGATTTCAAGCAGATCCAAGAGAACCTCACTTAACAGTTGTGAAAAGAATTTTCAAGTATCTTAAGGGAATAGCTGATCTGGGATTGTGGTATCCCAGAGAATCAGACTTTAAACTAATAGGTTACTCATATGCAGATTTTGCAGGTTGCAAAATTGACAGGATAAGCACAAGTGGAAGCTGCCAATTTCTTGGAGGCAGATTGGTTTCTTGGTTTAGCAAGAAACAAAAGTGAATTTCCACATCAACTGCAGAAGCAAAATACATTGCTGCAGGAAGCTGTTGTGCACAGATTTTTTGGATGAAGAATCAGTTACTGGATTATGGGTTAACATATTTTAAAATCCCTATTTACTTTGATAATCAAAGTGCTATTGCTATGACAGGTAATCCAGTTCAACACTCAATGACAAATCACATCAGCATTAGGTACCACTTCATAAGGGAACATGTGGATGAAGGTACAGTGGAATTACATTGTGTTCCAACTATTCAACAACTAGCAGATATCTTCACCAAACCACTGTGTGAAGCTACTTTTACAAGATTGGTAAATGAACTTGGAATGGTTTCAGGTTCTTTCTCTAAATCTGCTTAGCTTTTGTTCTGATGCATCAGACTTTATGATCAGTATTTACAGATATTACTATCTTTGTGTATTCTGTGCCTAATTGAAAATTGCTTAAGTACTGATTGTTGTCTGATGTGAATTTCTAAACTCTGATAGTGATATAAATATTTCTGTGACTATTCAATCCAATGAGGATAAATATGCTAGATGCTAACCTAGTAGTCTTTAATATACTAACAAATCCCATGTTAGAAGTAATTATTTATGTGGAAATCTATTGACACAAGCAAATTCTGATATTGAGCTTAGTTAAGTTTACTTTGTCTATCTTATTACTAAGTCAAAAACTAGAATAATGTTTCTCATCTGTTAAGTTCTGATGTTAGTAAATCCGATGAATGTACTAAGTGCTGATAAGCCTCACTTATCAAAAGAAAAGGAAAAGAAAAAGAAATAAAAATCAGGTACTCCTTTGAGATCTAGAGTAAAAACTGTGGAAGGGAAGACCCAAGTGCATTGCTGGTATTAAGTAATATGCATCTTAAAAGCAAAAATAAATATTTTTCTTGGTGACTTTTCACACTCTATGATTACTGGAGAAATACTCTGATAATAGCATAAATTCTGATAAGCAGTCGTGACTCACTTACACTGAGAAGCCACTGTAAAAATGCAATTTCAAAAGATGCATAAAATGAGCATAAAACAGTTGAGGTAGACTCATGCATGAACTCATTCTAAAGTAGACTTCAGAATCATGACAGGTTTTGAGCAAAGTTCTTAGTTATGCCTTATTTTTAAGATGTATTGAAGTGAATCAGACTTTAATCTTTATCTAATATTTAGCTTACTACACACACATACACTCCATATGAATGATGAAAATTACTGTGGTGATAAATGATATTTTAGATGAATAGTTTATGTGTCAGATTGCATAAATATTGAGGACAAGTCATGATGGAAGTTCTGATGATTAAGTTCTGAAGAAATGAAATCAAAATTTGTGTGAAGAATTGCAGAAATAGGCATTTACTTTTCGAGTTAAGAAATCATGTTCTGATGACTGTTAAATTCTGATATGAGTCTAAGTTCTGATATTACACTCTGATTCTTTACTTGACTTATTTGTGGTTAAAATCTGAAATAGTCTTATTTAAAACCAGAATATGTTTGGGTGAAATATTAACAGTCAATACAATTAGGGTTAGTGGTACACGTTCATGCACAATAATTTTTACTTGTTTCATGTGCGCATTAAATCCTGTTTTACACTTCCAATTGCTGTTTTTATTCTCATCAGTCTAGGGAGACGAGGTAGAATTATTTCTACCTATAATCATTAAATTTTCCTTGCATCTCCTGACATTCCATTGGCTATATAAACCAACACTTCATTCCAGCCAGCACATCTCTCATTTTCTCACACACCCACTCTCGTTTTATTCTTATCACCAAAAATGGTTGCGTTTGGCTGGTTTTACAATTATGGTACAGAGACAGTACATGTTTTTCTAAATGGAATTCCAACTCTATACCATATCAACAACATCCCTCACAATCTCTAGATTCAATTTCCAGAGATCATTAAACGTGATATGTTGACAGTTCGAAGAGATCTACATCTCTGTCATCTCCGACAGCAGGAGCGAATCATTCGTCTCGCTGTTCTTTTTGTTGAGAGTATGAAGAAGAAATAGTTTATGCTCCCTGTTTCTCTTCACTGTCAGCTTTGTCTGGCTTCTAAAGCTTAGGATAAAAGCTGTTGATGTTAGGACTTGTAGCTTAGGATAATCTTGTAATTTTGTGATGTAATTTAAATTTCATGGAATGTATTTGCTCAATATATTAATGAAATTTTATATTTATGCAAGATTTTGTCTCTGAGTCGTTTGATATTCTGATGCATTTTTAAATCCTGAATTACCCATATTCTGATGACCGTTTTAACTCTGATACAAATCAAGTTCTGATTCTGACGTGTCAATATTTGTTTACCTGGTTTCTTTATGGTCATTCCATCATTGGTCATATTTTTACAGAATATTGGTCTCGCAGTGAAAATAATTTATTAAGTGGGAACAGTTTTAAATTTAAAATAAAACTGAACTACCTTAATTAATGGGATTACTTGGTAAGTGGAACAATTTTTCCTTGAAAAACTACATGTGATAAGTAATGATTACTATATTCTCGTGCCCATTAATTATCCTTTACTGCTGCATGTCTGACAGGTGTCCAACGGTTACTTTTTCTACCGTGTATAAGTAAAAGAGAGAAAAGATTCTAAAATCTTTTATTTACTTTCACATTTTATCTCTCTCTTTTTACTACTATTCTCTCTCATCTCCTGACGCTTTTTCATACAGACATTTTATCAAACACCTTACAGGCAACCTTATTTCTCAATTTTTCTAATGGCACCTAAGGATTTGATTATAGATGGAGCCAAGTTTGTACCCAACAACTATGCTGCAATCTTGAACCATGCTGAAGCTCCATCTGATTTGCACTTTATGCAAAATCTTCTAGCACACAGTGAGATTGGGTATACGTTAACCCAACCTCAAGTCATTTCAAGCCAACAAGTTCTGACGTTCTGGCGGACTGGGCATTTTGATAATGGTGGTGCTACTGGTACTTCAAGCATTATTTTTGAAGTAAATGATGTTGAGCATGTGGTAACTCCTGGAGCAGTTCGTAAAGCTTTACACTTACCAGAAGGCTGCATTTTCTCAACAGCGGAGGAACCTGTTCTACAACAGCTCATGGCCAATTTGGGGTATGAGAAGAGTTTGGCCAAGCTTGGACAGTTGAAAAGAGCACATATCAGAAAGGAATGGAGCTTTTTCGTCAACTGCATCACTAAGGCATTCTCCAATAAGTTTTCCAACTTTGATGTCATTCCAATTATGAGTCAACACATCGGGTATGCTATTATTCACCAAACTCATTTTGATTTTGCAAGAGCTGTGCTAGGTTTTATAGGGGTTAGGATGACAGAAGATAGGAATGTAGTATACTTTGCTAGATTCTGTCAGCTTATATATAACTTCTGTTGTGCTGATGAACCCCAACCTACCACTGACTTAATTCCACCCTTTAAACTTGCAAAACGGGCTTTTAATGACTTGGTAAATGCTGACCTTAAGAAAAAGGTGGTTAGACCCTTACAGATACCTCAGTCTGTCAAACAGATCCTGGTAAATGCTGATCCTCAAACCTACAGATCTGTTTACCCTGATGTTCAACCCACCAACACATCCCAGACATCACAACAACCATCAGAACATACCACATATACACCTCAACCTACTCAACCCTCTATCAGAACATATATCAAACCTTCACAAATATCTCAACCTTCATCATCAGCACATACTGTGAGGCCTTCATCTTCAAGCCCAAGAGGACAAAGACTATACCTCAGACACCACAGAAGAGAAGAAGGATTATTCTGAGAGATGAGTCAGACAGTGAGGAACAGGTTCCTGTGTCAGAACCTGTGGTCAAAGAAGCTGAGAATGTCTCTTCTCAGAAGAATACTGGAATTGGGGGCTCTAAGCTTCTCAAAAGGCTTAGAAGGATGTATTTTGTTGAAACTCCCAAGGAATCTCCACCTTCAAAGAGATACAAGAAACAGAGAGCACAAAGGTACATGGTTGAGTCAGTTTCAGAGGATGAGGAAGTAGCAGCTAAGGAAAGAGATCAGGAATCTCTGATCTCAAAAGAGCCAGAATTTGCTGAAGCTACTGCATATACACCTCCATTGTCACCAACTCAGGAAACTACTCAAGATAAAGTATCTACACCACCTGTGTCTCCTGTAAATAAACCAGTATCTACTGCAGACCCAGGCACAAGTACCGAGATTGATATTCACAACCTAATTGTGCCTGAGGTTCTCTACTTAGAAGCTCCACCAGCTCCACTCAATCCATCAACAATACCTATTCTTGATGCTAATGAAACTCCATAATTGTCTACAACACCTTCTCTACATCTAGACATTGAAGATCAAACTATAAGTGAGCATCAGAATATGGCTGTTGATCAGAACTTGGAAGCAGATCAGCACTTAGAGGATTATGTTGATATTGAAGCCTCAATAGCCTCTCATACTGTTCTTTTATCAGAGGATGTTGACTCTGTAAGTTCTGATGCTGCAAATGTTGATGATACTGATGATGCTGCTACAAATATTGATGCTGATGAAGCTGGTCCTTCTGGACATGCACCTCTACAAGCTCCTTCAAAAGCTGAACTAGTTAAAAAGTTTGTTAGAGGAGATGCACCAATACCTTGGATTGAAACTCCTAGAGGACAGGAGTGGACTAAGGAGTGGAACACAGTTACCTTTGTTCCAAATGAAAGAATTCTTGCTAAGCACTTGGCAAAAGCTGATGAGATGCTAGTTAATGATGATTTCAAGACACATCTGAGAGTTACTGCATTGAGTACTAGACACCTTCAAGGTCAACACTCAACAACTCATGCCGAGGTGCATAAAATTCAAGAAGCTTTACTCAAGCAAGAAATTACTATGAAACTTGAAAAGAAAAGTTTTTTCCAACCTACCTTTGACAGAGTTGCTTACATTGAGAAAACCCAAGAGAAGCAACAATCTCAGATTGATGAAATTTTGAAAATTCAAGCTTCTCAGCAATCTCAACTCGATGAAATTCAATCCTCAGTGGAATTGCTTGTCTCTCTTCTTTTACCTGCTGATGCCAAAAAGGGGGAGAAAGTAATTAAGTCCAAATGCAAAACTGTTAAGACACTGAAGGGGAAGGATGATGAAAAAGATGACCAGGGAAATTCTGGAATGGGTTGAGGTCATGGTCAAGGTAGAGGTCTCTCATCAAGAAGAACTGGAACTACAAGTCATACAACAAGTTCTGATACTGGAAGACGAATAACTTCTGATACTGGTAAAATGATAAGTTTTGATAGGGCTGTCAAACGGATAATTCGGATACGGATCTGCCTATATCTGTATCCAAATCCGAATCCGAAAATCCATATCCGTATCCGTATCCGAATTCGAAAATATTTAAAGAATTATATCCGGATCCGGATTCGACGAATACTATCCGGATACGGATAATATCCGGATCCGAATCCGATTTTAAATCAGATTTTTTATTTTCTAATTAAAATTTTAAAAAAAATGAAAAAAATTAGAAAAAATATAGTAAAAATTAAAAATTCATTTTTAAAAATTAAAATAAGAGATAAAGTGATTTAATCATATTTATTTATTTTTTTAATTATTTTTTTATTTATCTTTTCAATAAAATCGTTATCTTTAAATTGTTGAACTCAAATGATTTTTTTCTCCATGTCTATAAAATTTTACAAACATAATATATCCGTATATATATATATGCATGTATATATATACACATAAATATACTATAAATTTAATATAATATATTTTTAAATTATTTAAATATTTAAATATAAAATATTTTTAATCGGATACGGATATTATCGGATACGAATATGCCTATATCCGTATCCGTATCCGCAATCGTCGGATTCGAATAAGGATAATATCCACTTTATTTCGGTTACGGATAATATCCGCTTTATTTCGGATACGAATGTGGATTTTTCGGACGAATATCGAATTTTTTGAATTTTTTTGACAGCCCTAAGTTCTGATAAACTTTTGGATCTTGATGAAGAAATTTCAAGACATCCAGGAATGGACTTTGAAAGTCTAATGGAAGAAGAAGCTAGACTTAAGTCATAAAAGAAACTTCATACGGCTAAAGGCATTGTGATAAAAGAAAGGACAAATCCTGTGGCAACTAAGGTCAAATCACAATTGCAGATAGATCCAAGGTCCAAGGGCAAAGAAAAAGTTGGTGAATCTATAAAGGTTTATGTGCCTCCTATGGATGAAGAAATTTCTGTTGAAGATGCTGATCTTACTCTGAGTTCAAGGAAGATTTCTAAGACAACCTCTGACATGGCTCAAGTTGTTCAGAGTCAAGATTTAGTTAGTTCTGATATAAACATGAAGCAAGCAACCTCTGACATAGTTCAAGTTGACTTGATATCAGAAGATAAGTCAAAGGAAACCTCTGACATTGCTCATGTTAAATCCTTAAAGTTACTACTACCAGGATTCACTAAAGCCAAACAGACTCAACCTTTGAAGACTGCAGCAAGTGGTTTTGAAGCAAGAGTGGTTACTGGAAAGGAAGCAAGAGATAAATCTGGATGGGGTTGTGCTGATGAAAGAAGAGTGCAGAACACAACCAATGATCCAACTTCCTTAAGTGAACCAGGTGTTGGAGCAACTCCTGAAAGATTGAATCAACTAGAATCTGTACAGATGGTCTACCATACCTACTTGAAAGAAAACATCTTGTTATATTTCATGACAGATGGTAGGGTTTACCATATAAGGGAAAATGTTATACCACTGAAGTATTTTGAAGAACTAGAACATGTTTTATTCTTACTTCAAGTTAATGACAGAATAACAGAAAGTGCTGCAAACTATTTGAAGACACAAATTCAGAGACAGAAAAGGCTTTATTCTGTAAAGTCTGACATTATATATCGTCCAAAGTACAGAGATCACAAGGGTGATATTGTTGAGATGAAGCCTAGCTCTTCTAAGATTATAACTACCTTTCTGGGTTATAAGGCTGTAGAATTCAATCTTGAGTCTGACAAGGCATATTTGATCAGACTGGATCAGGACATAAGGAAAGCTAGAATAAATGATCTTAGGGCTGCTATCTTTCAAACTGATGAAGATTCTGCAGAACTCAAAGATGCTAAAAGGAGGATGATTGATGAACTCAGATATGCTGAGAGATGTTTGTTAAAGAACTATCTCAGAACAACTCCTGACATCAAAGAGATCAGAAAGTGAATCCAAGTCAAGATCTACAACTGCTCAAATTTTGATATATATATATATATATACAGACTGAAGTTGTTATCAGAAGTTAAAGTTGGTAAAGCTGTAAGGACTGTAAGTTGTAGTTATCTAGTCCATTTCTCATGCATTTGTACTTAATATTTTTGACATCATCAAATATCTGTTAAACTTGTATATTATGCTAATTTATAAGTTGGGGGAGATTGTTAGATATATTTGATAATGTCATGTCTCATATGATTTATGTTTAGTTTTCAGATCTTATTTAAACAGGACAAATCAGTACTTAACTGAAATCAGCACTTATACTGAAGTCAGAACTTAAGTAATCAGTACTTAAGGTTCAGGAGATATTTATCAGGAGATAATATCATAACTTAAAGGAAACTTTCAGATAAGGAAGGCGGCTGATTGAAAGGAAAGAAGATCGAGACAAACGTAAGAAGAGATATGCATGAAGAAGGAATTCTACGAAGAATGGAATACTTGGAAGAAAAGATATCTGATTGATATATTTTAGGAAGCAGAATTATATTCCATATCAATTAGCGATTATCTTGTAACTGTGTAGTATATAAACACAGACAAAGGGTTTACAATATAAGTGTTATCATTATCGAGAATATTATTCATTGTAACCCTAGCAGCTCTCGTGATATTTGTTCATCACTGAGAGAGGACAGTTCCATATTGTAACAGAGTTTATTGCATTGAATAAAGTATGTTTTCTGTTACTTGTGTTATTTGAATTCGATTTGATTGTGCTATACACTGTATTCAACCCCCTTCTACAGTGTGTGTGACCTAACATAGGAGTTTTTCTATCACATGTCTCCTCCCTGAGACTATAGTCGTGATACATAAATATTCATTATCACGTTCATTTATCGTCTCAATATGATAACCATTGTGGCGTATATCTTTAAAGCTCAAAAGATTTTTTTTGATTGGGTGGAAAACATTGCATTTTCAATCAATAAACATGTACCATTGGGTAGCACTATACTTGCTCTTCCGGAGCCTTCAATTATATCTGATGCACCCGATATTGTATTTACATTAGCTTTGGCTAATGTTAGATGCGAAAAATATGCTTTATTTTTCATAATTGTATGTGTTGTTGCACTATCCGCCAAACAAAAAGACTCATCATCTTTTATAATACATGATGAGAGGCTGCTGGCCATATTTCTTCACGAAAAATTAAATAAAATTATAAGTAGAGGTAGAACATCTCAAGTACTTCATTAACGAAAAAAAATATGTAAGCAACTGATAAGGATGATTATCATAGTTCAAAAGTTAAAACTGACAATCCAAATAAAGAAAAAAATTCAACAAGCAATGTAAGGCCTTGTTTAGTTATTCTTAGGCTCATCACCACCAAATTTAGGCATATTCACATCAATATCTTCAAAGAAATCACTAACTTCCATGTAAGTAAAGGTCGAAGGATCAACTTGATCATCACTTCCAAGATGTGCTTCAAGATGGGAAATCCCCAAAGGATCATTCTGTTTGGTGAAATTAGTTTCAACATTCTTTAAAGATGCTTGATATAGGTCGGCAAAGTGCTTGGAGGTACGGCATGTACTTCTCCAGTGACCTTTTATTCCACATTGACTACAAGTTCTTTCACCCCTTTTAGCCATCGTACTTCCCTCAGATTTCTCCTCATTTATTGTCCGTTTCTGGTAGTAAGGCTTCCTTTTAAAGTTAGGGGGGTTTTGTTGATTACGGCTTCTACCATGCACAAAATCATGACCACGGGCACGTCCACGTCCATATCTATGCCCACGTCCACGTCCAAATAATTTATTATCTCTATATTCATTATTAGTCACCGCATTTACTTCAGGGAATGGTGTTGAGCCAGTTGGACGTGTTTGATGATTTTTTAGCAAAAGTTCATTGTTTTGTTCAGCAAGAAGCAAAACAGAAATCAGCTCAGAATATTTCGTGAATCCACGTTCACGATATTGTTGCTGCAAGAGCATATTATTGGCATGAAAAGTGGAATATGTTTTTTCCAACATATCTTTATTGGTGATATTCTCGCCACATAATTTCAATTGAGATGTAATTTTAAACATGGTAGAGTTATACTCGCTCACACTTTTATAATCTTGCAATCGCAAGTGTAGCCAATCATAGTGAGTTTTAGGAAGTATCACCGTTTTTTGGTGGTCATATCTTTATTTGAGATCCTTCCCAAGTGTTGATGGATCTTTAATAGTCAAATATTCAGTTTTCAATCCTTCATCAAGGTGGTGGCAAAGAAATATCATGGCTTTTGCCTTATCTTGTTCGAGGTTTTATTTCCCGTTTTTATAGTGTCACCGAGGCCCATTGCACTAAGATGGATTTCAGTATCAAGAATTCATGTCAAATAATTTTTTCCGGTGACATGAAGTGCGTTGAATTCAAGTTTTGTAAGATTCGACATTTTGATTACTAAAAAAAAGGATAATACACATTAATATCAAGATAATGATATATCTTAATTTAAAAGTTCACCAAAATTTCATATTTCACATGTATAATAAACATAATATAAAATAAGACTAAAATTCATGGCAATGAATTTATATTCATGCCCATGAATTTCTGTTGTATCTCAAGTTGGTTCCCTTTCATGTGCATGATTCGTTAACACTTTTATAATAAACACATTCAGTCAATATTTAAAATATGCCAGGAAAACACATATGACATATGCATTAATATTTTAGAACGCATGATAATATAACATTATGATGGTGCATTAAATTCAATCTAATGGTACATTGAATGCAATCTACTGTATATGTAACGACTTAGCACATTGCACCCATTTTCACCTTTATAATTTGTCTCACCCCACTCCAAAAAAATAGAGTTTCTTAGTATATTAAAGCAAGGAAGGTGAGAACTATTAAAGCAAACAAGGATGAAATATATTGATCCAATATCTCAAATCAAATATCGTACAAAATGACTAATTATGATAAAGTCAAATCTGATCAGTTTCAAAGAATACCAATTTACTCTATAAAGATGATTTTAACTGAAAAAGTATAAAACACGAAAAATATAGAAAATTCCGGGATCTTTCCAGAATGGTAAGGCTCGTTGAAAAAGAACAAGTAACGAATTCAGAAAATAAATATTTGTGGACTGTAAAATCAAAATCAGCTCCTGATTATGATAGTATTTTGATATTTAAGACATCAAAATCATAGTATATGGTAATGGAATGTAAAAACAAAAGGTAGATATCAAAATGAGATTTCCAGAATGGTATGTCTCATAATATTTGAACAAATATTTAATTTACTATGAATTTTAGAAGTTACTGCATATCACCCTTAATCATACAATCAGATTACACAAAATGCGGATTTTGACATACTTATAAGCAGATTTTGGAAAAACACTAGGAAGAAAGATTGTATATAATCAAAAAATCTTTACAACAAGTATAAGCTCAATAAATTCCGATGGATAATGAATCAAATACAAAATATACAAGAATCAGACAAATAATAAGCACATAAAGATCATCTTATTGCCAGCGAAGCAAAGTAAACTTAAAAAAATAGTGTACTTACCTGATAGACAAACTGAAATAATAAAAATTTCGTAGAATCCTTCTTCTTCTTGGATTTCCAACACGCATTTACACTATCGTGCTGATAACGTGTTATATTTATATAATAGATGTGCTAGAAATTAGAGAGAAACTTTGGAGAAGATAATGTTTTATCTTATTCACACAACTAAACAATATACAAACAAGTCTTTATATAGGCTATCTAAACATAGGTTACAAGATAATGAAAAGCCAAAGGTTGGAAGATCTAAAACTTGGAGAGCCAAAAGGTTAAAAACTTGAAAGGGTGTGATAAGCAAGAGTCAAGTAAGAGTCATTCATATTTAACTTGTACATAACAGTCATTTTAATTTAAAGTTGATGCTTGGAAAGGAAATTTTATCTATTCAGAAATTCACTGATTTTTAAAATATTCCATTTTAAGGAAAAAAAATTTGAAATGTAACTTAATCTCCTTCTTTACATGTCTCGTTACAAGCCTGCAAAACTATGCTATAAATTTTTTAGAATTTAAAATACGAAATTTTACGGAAGAGTAAAAGTCGTTTTCCTAATTTTGTTACGTTCCAAAGTGCTTAGCGTGCCTAATCAAAATATCTCCCACCTGAATTGGAAAATAAAATGATTTACTCAGCTTAATATGAATGAAATTTTTATTTCAGACAAATAAATTGCTAAACTGAAACCATTAATCTTGAACCAAACACCCTACTTATGCGTAAACTTTCCAAAATTCTGGTAGGTTAATTCACATCAGGAAGCTGAAAAATCTTACATGGAAAGGAAAAAAATGCAAGGGATACAAATAATATTTTCTATACCATTAGTCCATATTAATCAATGTACAAACTACCACTATCTCTCACAATTTACTAATTTCTTGGCTATTTCACAATCATGAGGCAAAATCGCTCGTACCAAAAGTATGATTACTGCAATTTCACGAATTGTACCTGCAGAGAAGAATATTTACCGCGCTGATTGAATTCCAAATGCTTAAACACACTTCGTTATCTTCCTTGCATTCAATATCACATCATTCAAATTAACTTCCCTTGAATCCCTGGCAACAACGGTAAGGCCCCAAGAATATCCCAGACAAAGATACAATACCAAATACTTAGCTACTCTACAAATCTACAACATATATGCTTCAATGTCCGATCTCTGCTACGTGTTAGTGACTCAATCCGCCTTGCATACGAACTTACCATCTTTCATCTCCAAACCAATTATCTTTTTCCTTTGGCCCAGTTGGACCTTTCTCCCCAGAAAGTTCGTTGGGAAACTTGGCAAAAACATTTTTTAATGAATCTCTATACCTTTGAGGCAAATGATTGATAATCTTATCAACCTCAATTCTTGAATTATATTTGATCTTTGGTCCCCACTCTCTCATATATTGCAACCAAGTAGGCTCGGTTACAACTCCATCACCAAGATACTCTGCAGCAACAATTACATACTGGTTATTTGATTCAATATAATGATTGCTTTGAGCTGCATCATTCCTTATTCCAATTCCTATCTTAGAGGATCCTTGAAGGTAAGTCCCAGGATGATGAAAGCATGCGTGCCCATATTTTGATGAATATATAATAGCTTTATTTTCCTCTATGAATTCCAAATCAGTGGCTTCCACCCATTGGCCGCCACTGTGCTGCGAAAGATAGATACTCCAAAGTTCACCTGTAAAGTTACTTATTCGGAGAGTAAAATGCTCCCAGTCACCCACATGCTGCCCAATCTTTCCAAGACTTACATTCATAAACTCAAACTTCAGAATGCCTGGCCCGTTGAAAGGGCAAAACACCCACATAACGATATCGGTAAATGTACCACCCAGAGCTGGTTTTACATGTACATAAAGTTTTGCACTTGTTAAATTTCCGTGCTTGACGATTTCTCTTTGAGCGTCACTGGGCAAATCTATCCAATACTCCCCATCATTTGTCCCACCAGCAGGCAAGTTAGAGCCTTCAGAATTAATGTTCTCACCATGTGAAACATTTTTTTTATACAGCAGAGCTCCATTTTCAAAAAACCAAGAAACAGATGAAGGCATGTAAATTTCACTGGGATGGAAGAAAACAGTAGGCCCATAATGTTTAATGAGTGCATGAACCTGATTGAGATTTGGCATTGCATGCAGATTGGAACTAAAGTTTCTCAAACATGCCGCATTTACTTCTCCAGAACTGCAATCACTACAGCAGAAAAATGTGCCCACGGCTACACCTTTCTCATGCATTCCACGATCACGGGGTCTGGTGCTCCAGACTTCTAATGGTGACTGTAAGTTTGTAGCGACAATTTTGAGTATTTGATGGTAAGTTTCACAGTTGTCCGTCAGGTCTGCTCGGACACATCTAACTTCCTCAACATTGGGCCTTTGTAGCTTGTTAGTGACTAAATATCCTAAAGCTTTATAACCATCAGGTGGTTGTGGAAACCAGATGTAAACACCTCCGTTAAAGTTATCCTTGCTCCTTTCATCCATACACCAAAGTAGTGAATAACTAAGGGGTTTGATGAGAGCTGGTGCGTAATCTGGGTTGTTAGTACAGGAATCCTCTTTTCTATGTGGAACTGCTTCCCGAGCCACGAGAACAAACCCTCGTACAGGCTTCCTGTTCGACTGGCAGTAGTAACCAAGGATGAAATACCCATTTGGTACTCTGCACGGCCTATAGAAGCTAATACCACTTTTGCTCTCTGGTGTCGATTTGCATCCCCAAATGAATTCAAAATCAGTGACTGCACAAACTTCTATTTCTCCCAAATTAATTGTTCCTGCTGCAAATCCTTGACCTAATCATTCAAGGAGCCAAAGAGAAAGATCAGAATTAAAGGGTTAAATGTAACCACCTAATTTAAAAACTTCACGCATTGACTTATCCCCAGGACATATGGTTCACATTTGTTTCATTAAAGATTAGAGGAATGTACGATGATTGAAACCCCAAAGCAGTTCAGCATCTTAACTTAGTAGTAAACAAACAAATTTTCCAAATAACAATACTAAATTAGGTAAAATGGAATCACAACAAATTGTCAAAGACTCAACCCCCATTAAATTATGAATAGAAGATGTATGTGTATATCAACCAATATTAGTATATGTCAAATACTGAGTTGCAAGACTCCAAAAGCAAAAAAAAATACTCCACTATGAAGTGGCATGGAGAACCTATAGTTCCCACGATAGCAGGGCAACAACCAACAGGAGATCATTCATCAATGAGGTTATTAAAAAAACAAGAACATAAATAATAAAATTCTGTACTGGGCTTAATTATAACTTAGTCCTTAAAGTATTACACAATGTACACATAAACCCCTCAACAAAAAAGTTGTCCATGATAATCCTTCAACTATGAGATTTTTACACTTTAACCCTTTTCTTAAATTTTTTACCGAAATCACCCGCGAGGGTTAGAATGTTCGCATTGTATACTTCAAAGGCAACATTGTTCGTAAATCATTTTTTTGTCCCTTTTTATTTATCAAATAATAATATTTTTAAAAAAAATTGAATTGTGTATTATATATTAAATAAATATTTATATTTTTGAAACTAATTAATATGATAAACAATATTATAATTTATGATAAACTTACTAAAGGGTTAAAGTGAACAAAACTAATAGTTAAGGGGCAAAAATATACAAAACTCGTACTTAAGGGGCAAAAATATACATATGTGAGGGTAATATTGGAAAATATTTTAGCAAATGGCTTGAAGTGTACAAAACCTATAGTTAAGGGGTTAAAATATACAACTTTTTTATTTAAGGGTTCATGTGTACAATGTGTTATACTTTAAGGGCGAGATTATAATTAAGCCTACTGGGCTATAGCGGTTAGTAGCTTACATTTTAATCTATGAACGACAATTTTGAAATCAAAAGTTAAATTACATTGGGAAAACTAGAAAAAATTGTCGTTCATAGATTATGGCCTGCATAATTAATAAATAACTATAGTATCATAAACGGAAAAGGTAAGGGACCACAGGCACTTGTTAGCTATAGCGGTTAGTAGCTAGAGATCCTCAAGAGGTCGGCGTTGCTAACAGGATTGTTTCTACAGCTGACTGTTGATACCAAAAAGCTACAATAGTTAAGCATCCAAATACACAATTAATGACATCATGTTCACCATTTAAACAACTACATATAGCTACTTACTAGATGATCGCTACACCATAAACTTGAACATCACAATGTTACTTAATCGCTGAAAACAAGCTTAATCGCTGCATCACCAATGCCATTCAAAACATAGACATTTAATGAAAGTAACCCCTTACAAGCCAAAGGAAATCATCTCTCAAGCAAGAATACATAACAACCTGGTGCTGGTGAGTTCTTATTACGCTAACATATAAAAAGCTCAACAATAGGAATTCAAGCTCAAACTTGAACACGACTAAAGAAGATTAAACTATAGGTTCAATAGCTCTTGATCACTTTACCTTGGGCTACACATATAAGAAAGACCTTAAAAATCAATACAACAGCAAACAGACATAACATAATCCTTAAAAGCAAGAAAAAAACACTCTGAAAATCAAACAATCCCACATAGCCAATTAGTCCAAACAGCCTCTCATACTAAATGCAATGTATCCATCATGAAGATGCAACCATGTATTATAACTCATTATCACACTAAAAAAGTAAATTTTGCACCACAGAGAGAGAGAGAGAGAGAGAGAGAGAGAACCTTGAGGCCATTGTGGGATAGGAGCAGGAAGAGAGAAAGATGGAGGGTTGGAATGGGAATGCAAAGAATGAATAGCTTTTCTCCACCAACATCGATATCCAATCATATTGATCCTAAAGATACAATCTTTAGCCAAATTAATGAAAACCCAAAACAATCTTCTAATAAAAGCAGGTAAAAGCATGAGCTTTTCCCAAAGAATTTTATCCGAGGCTGAAACAGACATGAAATCTAATTAATATTCTCCAATTTCCCCATGTACAAAACAATCGCAAAATGTATATATATACACAAAGCTACATGTATTGACGATGAATGATAATGATTCTTTCTACAGTTGATCAAAAGAATTTGGATATCGGTAGGTCTTATTCCACCAGCTGCATATATACATTCAGCCTAACCTGTCTTTTATTCATCCTTTAATTTTATATATTACTAAAAATAAAATAAAAACTAGAAATCATTATTCTTTAACCTTTTATATATATTATATTATTTTTTTAATATTAATAATATTAGTTTATATTAAATATAATATGTTGACAAGTTAAAATTAATTTTTTATAACAGTTTTATTTAGGAAAAGTTTCACAAAAACGAAGACAAACCAGAATCCGAATAATCCAAAAAGGAATATAATTTTTTATTTTATTTTATATTTCTTCTAAATATATAGCAGTTTTAATTAATAATAACTAAAATTGTGAATGTCCCCAAATCGCTTCAATTATCAGACTTGTAGTTGGAAAAGCGGTACCTCTTGCAGTACTAATAATACACGTGCCTAAATAGGAAAAAGGGGAAAAAATTGTAGGATTAACATAAAAAAGGTTATCTAAATTATTGTTTTTGGTTACTCTATTTTAAAATTTAATTTAAGCCCAACATCGGTAACAAATAATATTGTTACGCAGCAAAATAATATTATATTGAAAATATGAAAAATGTGTATAATAGTTATTCTATATTTTTTTTAAAGAGTGTTAGACAGTTATTCTAGTATTTTTATGATTTAATTATTGTTATCAGAATTATGTCATTTTATATTAATATTTATTATTCCATTAATATTACTATAAATGACAAAAATAACAATGACAAGAAAAGGGTGTGCTTTGTCAAGCAAAATATGCTAAGGATTGCATACATGCTATTTATTTCAATACAATGGAAATTTAGCTTAAAAGTGTGAAAATCATTATTTGTAATGTAAATCGAAAACACAAACTCAGGAGTAGGGGTGTACACGGATCGGGTTGGGCGGGTTGGGAGAATTTAGCAACCCAACCCAATTAGTTCGGGTTTTCAAAATTTCAACCCAACCCAAACCGTTTAAATTTGTAACCCAAACCAATTTGTATACTTCGGTTTGGTTCGTTTTGGATCGGTTTGATCGGTTTATTAAATATACAAAATTAAGATAAAAAATTATAATAAAACATAAGGTTTCAAAGTTTAAAACACTTGAAAATAGTTCAAAACAATATTACAATCCTCCATATTGAATAGTCTTAAGCATCTAATTTTCGACATCAAAAGTACTAATAATATTGCTTACGCTTTAAATATTGGAATGAATCATTAATGCAAAAAATATAACACTAATCAAATATCTATTGTTGTTACGAAATGAACTATGAACATAGAGGTTATAAGTTACATTTAGAGTTAGAGATATATGGATGTATGTAAATGACCTAAATATAATTTTGAATTAACTTATTAGCATGTACATATATATTTTAATCGGGTTGGGTTGGATTGGTTTAAAATTATCGAAAACCATATCCAACCCAATTAAATCGGGTTGACATTTTTTCAACCCAACTATATATCGGGTTGAAAAAAATCGGTTTGGTTCGGCCGAAATATGGTCGATTCGGTTTGGATTGGTCGGGTTGGCCAAACCGTGTACACCCCTACTCAGGAGTATGGTCATGGATGGCCTGACCATAGAAGTTTATGGATGGCCTGACCATCAAAGTTTTTGGTTCGATTTTAAATGTGTTTTCGAATTGTTTTTTATTGTAGTTAAGCGTAGTTAATCTGCAGCCGCTATCCTTCGGTTGCGTACCCGGTAAATTTTACGGGTTCACATAATAGCCTGTAAATTACGTGAACCAAAATAAACTATATTTAAGCGATATGTTCTGACTCATGAGGCATGATACCCACATATTATTTTTAATATTATATAATTTTTAAATTTAATTTGAAGTGAATAATTTTAAATTTTGAAAATTATTTATTAGAACTTGTTAATAATGTAATTTGATAATTATTTTAAATATGTATATATATAATTTAGTGAAATTTTAGTTTATAAAAAAATATCACTAATTGAAAGATTTAACTTTTGTTAAAATTCATAAATTTATTTACAAAAGATAATTATGTTTTATTTAAAAGATAAATTTTAGCTCACAACAATAGTAAACGAATTATTTTTACTTTGGTATACCGAACAAATCTAACTAATTATATTCAAATTTATTTTGGTTTAATTTATTTAAACCCGGATCAATGATAAAAAATTTATGTATCCTTAATATAAAAATTATGTTAACCCGAATAAAAGTACATATTATTTTATTTTAGCTAGTATAATTATTTTCTTACTTTAATTTTGATTTATCAAGAAATAATTGTATAATTTTTTTGCCTGGATGAAGAGCATGTATTGAATTATTTTAGTTCAGCGGAATTATAATGACTAAGAAATCATCTCTATTCTCATTCTATTAAAATAGGTTTGGATATTATGAAAATTTTAAAAAAAACGTAATTATATGAACCCAAACATTTTACACACGGATTTGCAATTAAATTTTTAATATTTCGGCTATTAGGATCGGATCTGAATTATCCCACAATCCTGGACCTACATTATAAATAATAACGAATTAAATAGACCTTAATTTTATTTTAACACGGATTAGTAATATAAGAATTACCTTTATTTTGAATTTAATTTTAGTTTTAGCGTAGATCAATAATATACTTTAATTTGTTCTAGCCCTGGATCCATTATATCGACCATCTAATTATATCTAGTATGTTTTTAATTTTAGTTTAGCTCTGTTTTAAATATTATTTTATTTTAAGCCGGATAGATAATATATTTTATTTTATTCTGATGATATTATATCGACCAACGCATTATGTTGTAACTCGGTTTAATAAAATATTTTTTTAGCTAACTCGGTAGTATTTATTATATTGTTTTATCCTGAGTTAGCAAATCTTGGTTTTAGTTTCAGACCTGTTATGTCAACCAAATTCAGCTAATTATATTTAGTTATTTTATTTAATTCCATTTTAGCCCAAAATGAATATTAATGTTTTAGACCGAATTGATAATATATAATTTTATTTTAGTCTGGCGACATTATATTTTGCCAAACGAATTTACATTCAATTTATTTTGTTTTACCTCTTTTATTTTTTTATTTTAGACTAATGACATAATATCGACCAAGCGAATTTGTTTTCAATTATTTATTAGTCTTTATTATTTTATTTTAATTTGAGGCTGCAAATCCAACTAATTGTACGTAATTTATTTTTGTTTTTTATTTATGATTGGATCGATAATATAATTTTATTTAATATTATATACTATTTTATTTAAATCAAAACCATTAGACATACTATAATTCTATTTATAATTATATAATTATATTGTGAATAGTAATTTATTTATGAGAATATTTTATTTTAAATATCTATAATTAGGGTGACCAGACCGACGACCAACCGAACTTTTATTGTTTCGTTTTTAATATAGTATAGATGCTATGACAGTGAAATATTGTGATAGCCGTCCTCAAAATTAATCAAGGTGTGTAAAAGGTGTAAACTGATCCGAACACATGTTTATAAAATAATAATAATAATAATAATAATAATAATAATAATAATAATAATAAGGGAATTTATCAAAAAAAATTATGTTTTATAAAATTATTTCATTATTTCGTTTTTAATATTATAGTATAGATGTTATGACAGTGAAATATTGTGATAGCCCTCTTCAAAATTAATTAAGGTGTGTAAAAAGTGTAAACTGATCCGAACAGTGATTACAAAATAATAATAATAATAATAATAATAATAAGGGAATTTATCAAAAATATTTCATTTTTTATAAAATTATTTGCGATTTTACTAATTTTTAAAAAAAAAATTGCAAAATTATTATTTTACTCTGAAAATATTTGCAAAATTACGATATTGCATAATAGGTTGCAATTTAGTATAAATTGTGTAACTGTTTTAGGTTGTATTTCGGGTTGCATGTTAGGTTGCAATTTACATAACGTATTTTTACAATTTTTTTTATAATTTGAAGTTGCAAACATGGTTGTAAAAATGGTGCATGTATTTTTGCACATATTTTTAAAAGTGATAGTATATTTATAAAACTTTGTAAACTTTTGGTATTTCTGAAAAATGCCTAATAATAAGGAAATTTAATAATAATGGTATTTCTGAAAAAATGCCTAATAATAAGGAAATTTAATAATAATGGTATTTCTGAAAAAATGCCTAATAATATGGAAATTTAATAATAATACTCCCTTCATCCTAGCTATTTGTATACAAATAGTTTGGGTACAGAGGACAAGAAATATAATAAAATAAAGTTAACTTTCTTAAGATAGTGAGATATGAGAGAAAAAAAGGTATAATTTAGTGGAAAAAAAATATAAAGTTGGTTAAAGTGGTGGGACTATTTAATATTTAATAAATAAAGTGAGTGCAGTGGGAAAAAGTAATGAGTGGTTAATTTTTAAAGTAGAATTTTTTTTACTATTTTTGATAAGTTTGAAATGAATATAATTAAATGAAAAATTCAAAAAAGGAAAGTGTATAGAAATGAATGGAAGATGAGATAATAATAATAATAATAATAATAATAATAATAATAATAATAATAATAATAATAATAATAATATACACCGTCCAAATAAAATAATTAGTTACCACTGCTCGGTCTCTAGGCGGATAGAAATTTAAGAAGCCCCCAATAAAAAGATTGTAGAAGAGTGGGTAAAAAAGAAATAGAAAACGTGTTATAGGCTGTTGGAATAATGATTTTGTACGATATATATATATATATATATAATATATCTGTAAAAGAAGATTATTATAGAATTGTTTATGACAGACAAGCTCCCAACTAGCACCCCCGGCCGGCGTAATTTTCAATTTATAAACATACAAGTAGAAAGAATAGATGGGACAACAGTGTAGAAACAAATGGACGACCAGAATTGGTTGAACATTGAGATGCAAGAAATCACCATTTACACGGAGATATTTTCCTATCTCTTTCCTGGAATAAGCAACCTGTAGACCCCCCCATCTTCAGCTTCGTTCATTCTACACCATTCAAAATCCAACTTACTCCATCTATTATTTCATTCATGGAAAACATATACAGCTATATAAAAAAAGTGCCCCCCCCCCTCATGTCTTCACATGTTATTCTTTAATTATTCCTGTGTGAAAGTTGTTTCTTTACTCAGCTATTTTATCAAGCTGAGCAGGTCTCTCTCTCTCTCTCTCTCTCTCCCCCTCTCTCCCTCCACACACACACAATATGAAAAAGGTTGCATCTTTTTTGACAATGACTTAAAGCTATACTAATAGCCTTCAAATTCCTATCTGCAGGGGTCATACCCACTAGAAAGCTAGCTATCAACAAAATGTTACTTAGAAGCTCTTCAACCCCAGTTCTTGGATCCCCCGTCTCATCCATCTCAGATCAGAGTCCCAACCACCACCATTACCACCCTGAACTACCAAACCATAATGTCAACATACACCACCCAACAACTGTCCTTCCTCAATGTCTCAACAAACTCTCTTTTCACCAAGGAGGATCTCAGAGCTTCACTTTCTCATGCAATTCTTCTCCAATTTCACCTTCTATCTCTGAGCTCTCCTTTGGTCGAAGCTCCACCAACGGGTTTCGAAGGGCTCAGTCAGAAGGAAATTTGGAAGGGTTAACCAATACCTCAAGCGATATTGACGAGTTCAGTTTTTCAAAGCCAATCAAGAAGTTTACGAGCAGGTCTAGTGGTTCTTTTCTGGAGACAATCCCATCCTTTTCATTTCACAAATCATCTGGCAAGTACGAAGATGATAGTGAATATGAAGAAGACGACGATGAAGAAGACAGCTGGGGAAATCAAGATCAGCTAGTAAATCATTCAATAAGAAATGATGTCGACAACTTAAAGTTCGGATTCAATGAAGAAATGAAATATGTCAGTGCAAATGCAAACGTAGGCTTACAAAAGGAGATCGATAATCAGAATTCACAGATGTATGTTGCGAGGGGGCTTGGAATTTTTGGAGTTGACATGAACTTTGGTGGCAGTAATGGATCTTATGGTGGTAATGGTGGTTTTGGAGGGGGTAACAGATCTGAAGATGGCGATGAAAAGGATCTTGAGAAGCACTATAAGAAGATGGTTCAGGATAATCCAGGAAACCCATTATGTTTGAGGAATTATGCTCAGTTTCTGTATCAGGTAATCCTCATTTCTGTTGCAAGCTATGGTTTAAATCCCCTACCTTATAATACAAAACACAACACTTACAATATCAACATGTTACTCATTTTGCAGACTAAGAACGATCTTCAAGGAGCGGAAGAATATTACTGCAGAGCAATTCTTATAGATCCTAACGATGGTGAAATACTTTCACAATATGCTAAACTAGTATGGGAGCTCCATAATGACAAAGACAGGGCTACGGGATACTTCGAAAGAGCAGTTCAGGCTGCATCTGAAGATAGGTTTGTGTTGCATCCCTGTGTATACAATTTTTATTCTTCTCCGTTTAACAGATAACTTACCTTCACCTCGTTTTATTTCTTCAGCCATGTTCATGCGGCGTATGCTAGTTTTCTTTGGGAAACCGAAGACGAGGATGAAGATGATGACACATTGAATGATTCCCAAATTCTGCCACCCGCTGTTCATAGAGGAGCTATGGCTTCCGCAACTGCTCAATATTAGCATGTATAGCCAAGCATCATAACTAGAAACGCAGTAAAATGTAAAATATTTAGTTTCAATTAGGTCAGCAATTATATTTTTAAATAATGATGTTGAATCTTCTCCTTCCCCCACATAGGTCGGACACGATATGTAAGAAAGCAGAATTTATGTAAAACATTTGATAAATATATTTTTTCAAAGATTATTCATTAACCAAGGACCAAAATTACTACTATATTGCAAAAAAGTTAATATTAAATATCTCAAGGAACAGACCCTGTTGAATGCTAAAAACATCTACCCCCAAAGAAACAACTCTACGAAAACCACAAACTGCACACTACGAAAAATGGAAAAGAAACTGTCTTTCAGTTTTTCCTAGTAAAACCCGCACTCAAATTCAACAATTGTTTCCTAAAAACATGAGGGTAAATGTTTATATTTCAAAACAATAAAAAACCAAAATCACTTCTCTGCCAAGTCCAGAGCGCAAAATATAGGTTCTTGCTTGAACAATCACGTCTGCTTGCAGCTGTAGTAACAACTGTTGCCAGTTTCCCATGCTATTTACGTCAATATGAACCACGGCCACTGTTGCCTCGACCATAAGACCGTCCACCAGAACGCCCACGTACATCATTTTGATAACTTCCTCTACCTCTTCCTCTTCCTGTTAAAACAATTCAAATGCCCGGTTAGTTCAACACGTAAGGTCCTTATGTTTAAATGGGCAACTAACCTTTGGCAGAGTCGATAAATTAAATAAAGTATCCATTTCCATTTTCTAGCTAATCGATGAATAAAAAAGAGAAAAGGTATATAGAAAAGTGCCATATGAGTTTCGATGTTTATATTATTGTTTGCTCGAAGCAATAGATATGTTTTCAAGTGGCGGGAAAGATGAAACCATTTACCTACAAGTGTGCAAAAACAGCTCATAAACAAAAAATTTCCTAAATATGATAATATTATATTTTTCAAATATGATAATATTATATTTTTCAAAGGCCCTTCCGAACAAGGAAGACTGGTCTATCATTAGTCGGGTGAATATTATTGGGCTAGTCACTAGTACATTCAGAACTCTCTCCTCGTAACACTACAGTTAACAATATACAAAGATCATAATGTTAAATTAGTATAACGCTCTCATGATCCGTTAAATGCTTAGTTTCTGCAGAATTCCAACAATTAGGTAACCAATCTCCTCAATCTATTAAAAAATGTTTAAAATGTAATGACAAATGGCATTTGCTTAAAGTGTTCAAAATACTAGGGCTTAACTTGTTATCGTAGTCAGTCATAAGATTCTAAACAAATTTTAAGCCAAATCTAAGCAATTCACTATCTCTACCTCAACTTGGCTAGTTTACAACATTTACAGACAAATTTATTTCAATACATGTGCATTGTGAATGTTATAGAAATAAGAAATGTAAAATACAGTAGTTTGTTTATAAAGAAGTGTTGAGATACTTACTCCCTCCTCCACGTGACATGGTGCTGCTGCTATTGCTGCTTGGTCTCCTCTCCTCAACGTAAACTTGTCTTCCAACCAGCTGTAATGGAGATGCCTGTGGAAAGGACAAGAATTCAAAGGAATGCATTATACAAACCGAATCACGTGTTCAATTTTATAAAAAAAAATGATATCGAACGCCACAATATTGTAACTTAATGGAGACTAACAAGACTCAATTCAACAAATAGCATATCCCGCAACTCGGAAATTCAAAGTTTACTGTGATGAAGAATTTTGAAATATTTTTGATTAGTTCTCCTTGTCCATCATTTATAAGGGTTTTCTGTATTTAAATTGAACTACGCTTAAACATAACAAACATATGATACACCAAAGGACACATGGTTCACTAAAATGAATAATAAATTTAGAGGCTTATATATTAAAACTACAGAAGAAAGAATTAAATCACATAAGATCTGTTAAGAAATTATAAAAATCAAATAGTAAAGGTATATACAAGCAATTAAATATACTTAGTGATATAAGCTCATACCCTGATCGCATTCTGAACACTTTCTACATCTTCGAACTCCACGAAGGCAAAACAGACACCAACTTCCTGTACATAGTTATATCACTTAGAAATTAAGATTGCATAGGCTACAGATATAACAAATTGGAGGGTTTAAGTGCTTCCTACCTTGCGATTCTTTATAAAAACACCATCAGGCTTAATTCTCCCAAAGTTTTCAAACTCTTGCTGAAGATCAAAAGTAGTTACCGTAGGGGGCAGATTCTTAACATAAACTGATTTTGATTCCTCTGAAGAAGAAAGTAAGCATGAAAGGTTAAACATGAGCTCCTTTAAATAAGATTATCCTCTAACCAATGCCAAGACAAAAAATTACCAAGGATATCTAGTACTGGATACAAGTATAAGAAATATAAGAAGCCAGTTAATCAATTAAGGACCCATCTGTTTACGATTAAATGGAACTAAATAAGTTTATGATATTTCTTTAATAAAGGGTCCTAAATGGTCATGTTATATAATATTAAGGTTAAGAACTTAAGATCATTCAATATGTACCACTTAAATTTAACAATCAATGGCACCAGGATCTATTTGTAAAATACTTAATTGCTTTTTTTGAAAAAAGAACATACGAGCAAGTCTACATGCACCAATGACTAATGTTTGCTACATCATACATGATCCATCACGATGATAATATGCTAGAAAACAAAACAAAAATACTACATTAATTTATGAACAGTTGTTATACTATACTAAATAATAGTGGTTGGACACTTAGATTAATCCTATTTCCTCTAATCACATACCTTGGATATTCAGATCTCATCCCGTCATCAATTTTAAAAATTCTAAAACTAATATCTTTGAGTAACATGGTGTATGATATAAATACTATGTTAAAGTGTACACGGTCACCTTTCCCAATATATAAACAGGAGACAAATATCTTTAATGTATAAAATTGGGTCATGACTTGTTTACCACTAGATCCAAAATGTAAAACATGTAATTAGTAGTTCTACCAATGAAATCCACGATAACATCCAGTCAAGAATTAAAATCAAATGACATGTTCATATACGAAACTATCAGCAGAAAATGTTGTGTTCAAATATAGCATACCTTCTTGAGAGAACGTATCTTCAACCACTTCTGTATTAGAATCAGGCAAAAAAGACGATACGAAGTTTGATGGTTGACTATTTGAATGTGGAGGCGAGTCCCACTCAGAAACAGGAGCTGGTGCTTTTTTGGGATATGCCTGAACAGTGATCAACGGAGCAGGTTTTCCTGTTGAAGCTTGTAACTTCATGTATACAAGATTTAAAATATACAAAAGCACGTATTAGTACAAAAATCATTTGACTAAATCATAGTATTAATTCATATCCAAGGAACCTTGTCTAAATACAAGGGCACAACAACTCAATTTATAAATAGTACAAAATAGACATGCCAGTGAAAACACCAACTATAAAGTGGCATGAGGATAGAGATAACATACTATGGAAGCATAAGTAAATTTCCTTGGCTCGGCAATGGGTTCCTCAGCAGCAGCTGGTAAAGCCTCCTGTTGATGATTCCCCGCATTTAGTGAAGCAGAGAAGGAATCTTCTAGAGGAGCTGCTTTAACATATTCATATTCCACAACTGGATCCTCTTGTCGTTGGTCATAATTATTGTACTCATCGATTGGGACGTCTCCATCAATATGAACTGAATTAAGATGTTCACTAACCTCCACCTCATAGTTGGAAACATCTAACATAAAAATAGCTTTATCATTAAAAGACATAATTACTACTACGTAAAGCATTTTAAAAGTTTTCTTCATAATACAGATTGTTAATCTAGATTTATTATTATGAAAACTACTTTTTTGAGTTATCATCAATAAAATATGTAAGAAGAACACGCCAAGTATATGCACCCAAATCATTACATACATCTCTTGACCAGAAAACTATCCCACCCCCAATTAAATTTTAAAAAGAAATGCAGTGTACAGTAAACTTCAAATCATCTTAATTATATAGGATTCACAGCATTAATAACCTAAAAATACTAGAAGAATTAAACATCTTTATAACAATTTACCTAACCATTAGAACAGGAAGTGACCAAGTCGGCTAGAGTTAAACAGGTCCTGTCTACAAGTGTTAGGTACTCAATTACAATACGTAACTACACTTAAACATCCATCAAACAAAAAGCAAGCTAATATAGTGAATACCCCGAGATAATTCCACAATACCTCGTGACTCCGAAAGTGCACTATGATTTGTCAGCTGGGAATCAACTCCATTGTTGTAATATAGAGGTGCCGCATGCTGGTAGTCTCGGTCATCATTTAGTGTCTGTCCTGGATGATGCTGGTAATCAACAATGTTCTCTGAATATGCGTTTGTCGAGTGTTGGTAATCAACATTGTTATCCGAATATATGGGTGCTGATTGCTGGTATTCAACTCTGTTCTCTAAGTACGCAGGTGCTGAATGCTGGTAGTCAACTATGTTCTCCTGCAACATTTGTGCTGAATGTTGATGAACAACCTCCTCACCAAGGTGGAAGACATCATTCAATACAAAGAAACCTGTCTCCTGAGGAGCAAGGAGAAACGTTTGCACAAAGTTCCTTCGTCCAGTAAATTCCTTGGTCTTCACAGAGCCAGAAACAACTACCAGTACACCTCCACTCAAGGACTCAAGAGAATTAATGGTCTTGATCTCGATTCCAGTGAAGTTCAGCGACGTGATAAGGTTATGAATATGCTGCACATTAATAAATATAGATTAAAAAATGGAAACACTTACCTTTTGGATTGTAAAGTATCCATTAGATATGATGGTCTTTAAAAAAGAACTAAAACAAGAAAAAAGTATAGTTGCACAAATCAGTTCTCTCTAAAGAAAATATAGCTTAACAAGAACAGTCTACAAAAAATGCTGATAAAACAAGAAAACAGAGCTCTATAGCATGGATGGTAAAAAACTGTTAGGCCCTTATCAAAATCATTTATGCCACTGTCACAATGCATCCTTATTAATCCTATAGCAAGGTATGAAAGATAGCTGGATGTATTATCTACAGCCAATATATGAATCTTGTATGATTACACCTACCTTTAAAACTAGCCAGCAAAAGTTTACACAAATTAAAGCTGGTAAGTGACAACTATTGCTAATTCTACATACAGACACCTGTACTAATTAACAAGATAACAACAAACAACAGAAATCTTTAGCAAAATCTAACTGATAGTTACCCGAATCTCCGAAGCCTCCTCTACCGAATCCCCATCAACCCGAATAACAGAACTTGAGTCATTATAAAACTGATAAATTAAATCAGGTTGCTGTCGAAGAACATTATAGTACTGAGTAACAAAGTAAGAACCCACCTGCAAAATCACAACCAAAGAATATCAATCAACTATATGCATCAATACATATAAACAAACTAAGACATGGGCATCCAAAAGGTTGAATCTTTAACCATTTTTTCCATTAAACATGTAAAAAACTGAAAACCCGCCTGCAAAATATCAATCAACTATATGCACCAACACAAATCAATAAATCAAAGACTTGGGCATCAAAAAAATTGAATCTTTAAATTAAATTTCCATAAAAAGGTTAAAAAAACCACTTCCAAAAGATGAACTAAGAATATCAATAAGCTATATCCACCAATACAAATTAAGAAATCGAGACATGGGTATCAGAAAGATTGAATCTTTAGACTAAATTTCCACTAAAAAGGCAAAAAAACACTGGCAAAAGCAGCACCAAAAATATCAATTAACCATGTCCACCTATAAAAATGAACAAATCAAAACATGCGCATAAAAAAGATTGACTATTTAGATGAAATTCACAGTAAAAGAGTGAAAATCTTGAATACCTGAACAGCCCCCGGGTACAAATTGGCCATTATCGACTGTTCGATCTCCAAAACGCTAGAAAGGCCTTGAGATAAAGAAGTATATTAGGGTTTAAAAGAGAGGTGCAGTAAAGTTTAGAGTTTTATAAAAGAATTAATTATAGATACGAGTAGATCTGTATCTATACGTGTGCTGTATATCCCCACGGGAGATAAAAAGGTAAATTAGTCAATTTTTACCAAGTTAGTCCACCATTGTCTTCTTTTATAAATTTTGTTTTGTACCTTTTCTAGTATACTGTTCCCTCCGTCCCTTTCAATTATTTACATTTTTTAAAGACTGTCTGACACGCATTTTAAGGTGCATAAAAAGTATAGTTATGTAACTTATTTTTACATTTTTCTTTTTCTAAATAAAAGTTGAATGTTTTAATTTTTATTCAGAAAAACAAAATTGTAAAAAAAAATTACAGAACTATACATTATATGCACCTTAAAATGCGTGTCGGACAGTCTCTAAAAAATGTAAACAATTGAAAGGGACGGAGGGAGTATTATATAACCCGTGCTTACCATTGTTTTTATCTCTCTCAATCAATCAATTATATCCTATAATCTCGTCTAGGACAGTGTCTGGGAAGGGTATAGCCTGTTAATCAATCAATTGTATCCTATAATACCGTCTAGGAAAGTGTCCGGGAATGATATAGCGTACGCAGCCTTACCCTGATTACAAAAAATGAAGACCCCCGGCTTATGTGTGCACTAGGAAAACAATGATATATAAAAGTAAGTAATAGTAAGTAAGTTAGGCAACGATATACAGTGATACAATACCTCCGCCTATGGTTTTTTTTACATGGGACTTACCTATACCGTATATATATTGTAAATTCTAATTTTGATATGTTATTGGCAGAATTCGAACTTTATATCTCTTAAATAATACTAATTTTTTTATATATACTTTTAATATGTTACCGGAAGGATTCGAACCTTATATCTCTTAAATAATACTATTTTTTAAGAATAAATCTAGCGGTTCTTGATCTGACGGCTCTGGATTAGTGATCAATGACCAACAACCACCAACAACCAAACTTTTAATATTTCGTCTTTAATATAATAGTATAGATTTTTGAGATAAATTTTATTGAAGGTTAAATATTTTTTTTATTCCTGACAAAAATAAAAAAATATTGTGACGCAACCGTTAAAAAGCGTATAAGAAATGACAATGGTTAAAATATGCATCCCGATGGGTCTCGGATCTATTATCTGTATTAACTAAAATGTACCAACTTAAAATTCGTCTGAGCACAAATTTTTTATGATATTATATAATTTTTTAATAAAAAATGAATTGAAAATTTTAAAATACAAAATTTGTTTATTCAAAATTTAATATCATATTATTGTCATACAAATGCATATAAATATTTGATATTTTTATTTAGGATTATCTAATTTGAAAAAAATTAATATTACTTATTGAAATATATAATATTATTTTTATTTCTACACGTGCTTATGAAATATAACTATATTTTAAATTTAAACAATAAATTTTAGCCCGAATTAATAGTATACAGATCATTTAATTTAATTTTTATTTTGTTTTATACTAAAACCAATTATACTTATAATGAGCAAATCAAATCCAACTAATTATATTTAATTTGATTTTAATTTTGTTTAAAGTATAATTAATTGTATACTTTTATTTTAACTTAGATGAATAGTATATATTATTTAATATTAACTGGTCGAATTTTATTTTGATTTTAATTCTATTTTACTGTGGATCCGTTCTTTGATTTATTAGCCTGAATGAGTCGTATATATTATTTTGTTTTAGCAAGACACTATTGTACCGATCGACGAATCAACAGTTCAATAATATTATTTGTTTAGCTGAATTAATAGTATTTATTATTTTATTTTAGTCCGAAATCCATTATACAGACCAAATCAACTAATTATACTTAATTTGACTTTAAGTGTATTTTAACATCGATCAATATTATAATTTTATTTTAGCCGGTATAAAATAATGTATATTACTTTGTGTATTACAATATCATTACACCGACGAACGAATTATCTCTAATTTAGGTTTTAAAAAACGTGGCATGAGTAACATAGATACAAAAATAATCTCGTGTATTATATAAACCCAATTATGGTATCGACTGAACGACTACCAAGTTTTTAATGTTTCGGATTTAACAAATATTTATTAATTTAAAATAGTTAAAAAATAATCAAATTAAAGTTTGAACAAATAAAAAAAATTACCGATTTTTGTTTGATTTTATTTCGACTCTATCTTAAGTTCTATAAATCAGGTTATGATGACTTTATAGCCCACACACTCTATCTTAAGTTCTATAGATCAGATTTTTGACGATTTTACAGCCTACGCGAAACTCATGAAGTAATGTTTAATCCAGTGATGGTTTAAAAAAGTTATCCAACATAAATTATCTTGATAGGTCCGTAATCAACTGTAGAGGGGGTGAATACAGTTTATGCAAACAATTCGATAAACTTTAACATGATCAACAATTTTTTTATTAATCTGATAAAAACTGTTACACAAGTAATCTCTCAAAGGATGAACAATTATCCTTGAGAGCTGCTAGGTTATATGAAAAATATAATAATTCGTTCTCAACACATATAGTGTAAACCTAATATGTGCTTATATAGTGCACAGTTACATAATCAATAAGGAATCATATTCTATTACAATAAGAAAACCTAATACATATCCATGTATGATTGCTTCTGATATAAAGTCCTTCATCGCCTTGAATTCTGTAATCATTTTCCTTCTCGAATATCTATAGAAGTGACTAAGTCCTGATGAATCAAATGCTGATCATCAAGTATTGATAGATAAGTACTGATGACGTCCCCTTCAGTAAATACTGATATTAAGTCCTGATAATAAACTCTGATAGTTTATATCCTGATATCATCAATTAAATCTAACAATCTCCTCCAAATTGTGCATTATGTAATTATGTACAAGTTCTAATTGATGATGTCAAAATTATCTAAATGCAGAAATAAAATAAACATATATGATCTTACAAACAGTGATTATCAGACTTTATTCTTCATTCTAAACTCTAACACAGTCTGGAGCTTCTTCAAGAAACTTCCTCAACAGATTTTATTCCATTACGTCCAAGTACCAGTGCATCATCTGTTTGTCTTCTTTTAGCTCATCTGTTGATTCATAATTTTGGTAGATGGTTGCCCTGAGATCATGTAGCTTTGAATTTCTAAGAGATAGATCATCCGATTCTAGAAATCCAATCTTCTTTCCATCAGGATTAAAAATTAAGACTTGCCTTCCTAGACTCATTTCTATCTTAACTCATTCAACAGGCATATCAACAGCATATTCAGTTTGATCAATATACTTTGGAATGTAGTTTGATTTGTAAGGCATTCCTCTATGCTTCTACCGTATCAGGTTCTTTATAAATGCAGACCATCTGGAAATTACAGAATTTGTTACCTTGAGAATTGTAGCAACAAGTTCTAATTTCTGCCATAGTTTGTCTCTTAACTGTTCTTGTGTCAACCTTAACCTTCTCCCAGACTCCAGAAAACAAATCATTTTCTCTCCAACAAGATTAATAACAATTTGAACTGATATGATCTTCTGTAAGTCTTCAAACATCACATTTTCTCCAATTTCTGTCAAATTAACATACTTTCTTAGAACCAAAGCATCACCTACAGATGAATCGACATTGAACCTTCCCAGACCACTTGTGATTCCGGGTTTTATAGCATGAAAACTTCCACTTTAAATCTTCTTTAATGTTTCAGAGGAATCTCTTCTAGGTGTAGGTTTCTTGCTTCTCCATAGTAACTTATTCTTCTCTTCAAAAGTAAGTTATGGCTTATCAAAGTTAAAGTTTTCAGAATCAGGATTTGATAACTCAGCTTGAATTAGGTTTGAAGAATTAACAACATGAGTAGTATCAGAGGTTGTGATTGGTTGAACAACAACATTTGCTTCTTCATTAACTTGAGCAGTGTAAGAGGTTAACTTCAGTTTTTTAGCCCAGTCAGCTCCATGAATCTTTCTTCTTTGATGAGCCTGACTGATTTTTTCTTCTTCAGCTATTTTATCAGTATCAAAAGATTGATCAATTGTATAGATTGGATCATCAGTATTTGTGATTTAGCTGCCTTAGATACTCATTTCCTCTTAGCAACAGCTTTGGCTTTAGGCTTTGGAGGCTTAGACTTCTCTCCTATTTTCTCCTTCCCATTATGACTCCTTTCAGCATTTAAGATTTCTTGAAACATCAGATATCTTTCAGCATCTGCTTGACTTGCTTCATTTATAACTACCCCTTTGGTTGGTCTGTTAGAAGGATCATCTTCATAAGGATCTTGAGAGATAACATCATCAGTATTTGTTATCTTCATAGAATTCTTGAATTCTTCCTCTATCTGCCTTGGCTGTTCTAGATCAACTCCTGGGTTTTCTTTCTCAAATATTTTTCTACTCACCTCAAAGTCAGATGATTGAATCTTTGGGTCCTTATAGAACATAGTTGTCTTTCTGCCTTTAACTTTCAAAGTCTGTAAATACTGACTTGCTTATGCACCGGCTTCTATCTCTAGAATGTCTTGGTCATCACCAGTAGTTGTGACTTTCAGAGTTTGCTGAGTTGTTGTAGTCACAGTCAGTTCCTTTAATTTTTGAATTATCCTCTTACTTTTCATGCTTCCTCCATCTTGTCTAGATTAGTGGCTTTTGATGATCCACTAGTCCCAACTAGATCTTTTCCTCTCCTTTTCTTCACAATCTCTTTCCTTCTTCCCTTATCTTCACCATCAGGATTTGTGTCATCAACTTCTTTCAAAGTTAGCTGTTTGCATTTAAATTTAGCAATCTTCTCCCCCTTTTTGGCATCATCACCAAGCAGTAGAGAAAGAATCAGCTTCATTGAATTTTGAACCTCATCAAGTTGTCCAAACATTTGCTCTTGTTTAGCTTCCAATCTAGCCTTATTGGCGTTAATCTGAGTGTGTCTTTTAGGAATTGGTTTAGTTTATTTCAATATCTCCTAATGAGTAGTCATCTTTGTAGCCAGGAAAGATTCTTTGATTTGATTGATTTGAGAAGTGGTGGCTTTCTGAGCAATATGCAAAGATCTTACCAATAAAGTAGATGCTTTCAGATGATTAAGCATATCAGGATTCTGAATGGTCTTCTCAGCTGTATCCAGATGATTGACAACATAAGCCTTTGAGATAGGATAGTCAATATCCTTCCATTTCTTGTTCCAGACATCATCAAAGAAATCCTGGTCCTTCTTAGTATCTAACTCTTTCAGCTTTTGTTGCCTCACATGTGTAGGCATATCTTCAGGGAAGAATAGATCATCATCAGGATCTATAATAACATTTGAAGTATCGGCTTCTTCAACATCATTAGATTCTGTCTCATAGACAAATCCTTCATCAATAACTGGATCTTGAACTATCTTCTAAACTTCATCTCCAGCTTCAGCATTTAAGATAAAATCAGAATTTGGAGCTGTATGTGATCCAGCTACTTCAGAAACTTCTATATCATCAGCTCCATATCTTCAAGAATTGTAGACAAATGAGCTGGAGCTTCAGGATTTACCTCCAGAACCTCGGTACCTGTGGAGTGTTGTGGTAATCCTGTAGTGAATAGATCTTTATGAATGGACTGTTGTGCTACTACATCTTCAGCAATAACAGGGAGAATAGAAAGTGATGAAATAGTAGAGTGAGTGGACTGTAGGAAAGTATCAGTACTTAGAACTGCAGGGAGATAACATTACTTGGTACATCAGAGTTTAACCGAGGGTCTACAGACTATTGTTCAGTAGCTGTTTCTTTTGTACTGTATGCACCTGCAAAAAATAATAAATAACACTTAATCTCTATGTTCTTTTAAAGTAGTCTCACTACTCCTCACACCACACAACTCATAACTTTTAATAGTTAGAGTTTCCTCACAAGGATTACTAAATCCTGACTCTCATCTACTTCTCCTTTTGCTAGGAGGATCATGCCTATCTTAAATTCTGTTTTTCTCTAAATATTTTCATACAACTCACAGAAAAGGCTCAGATTAATATTCAATCCTACAGAAATAAGAGGTGGCTAAAAAAGGTGGTATGTGGTCATACAGTTAGAGGTATTCCTTAAATAAGGTATAGATATAATCATTCCAACAGGATTTATAACATGCATAATAAATGCTGATAAAATAAAATCGGTATTTAAAGTAAATGCTGATAAAGTGAAATCAATATTTATACCTTGTGAATATGAAGATTCAGCTTCTGTGCAGACATTCAGTGGAGGGACTGATAAGATATTAGTAGATGGTGGTGATGGATGAATTCTGCCTTCAACGTCTATTACCAGAGTCACTGCAGCAGGAGTGAAGCCTTCATTACAACTTTGATGTAATGGTTCTTGTGTGGCTGGAGAATCAGGAGTTGTTGGATGACTTTAACACCCAGGTTTTGTTAGTCGCTAAACACGTGCTTATAATACACACAAGTATACGTGTTCACAAGTAATATAGAATTAATTCTAGTTCGTTTCCACAGAGACTGACTTTGGTTAACTAATTAATTTATGCACTTATACAACAATGATATGTCTATTATCCAATGCTAAGACGAATAACAATTTGGGTTTTTGATTATAACTAAGAATTAAACTAATAATTATAACTAAGAGAATTAGAATGGTTAAATTAATATATATGACAAACATGGGATTCTAACTTCATTAAATACTCCATTCAATAGCTTTTTCGTTCTTAACCTTAGCATGTAATGATGATGACACTAATCAGATAACACGAAACTGATAAACACTAACTTTCATTGTACGAATACCATACTACCAGACATCCATAAATTAGATAGATGCTGAATAGACACCAATTATATTGAGACCCTATATGTCTATATTATATTTGACAACATAACGGTTTAAAGCACAAGTTATCTATCGTGATTACATAGGGAAAGTAAGATGGTTAAAATTACCTACGAATCATGAATAACAATAACACATGAACCTATGCTAGCATGTCAAGTTCTAAATCCTTAAATTCATTGTCATTTCATTAAAGATTAACACGTTATCTTATAAGTTCGCGACGCTCATAAAACGAATAAGCACAACCAATACTAGGTTATCATACAATCACCATACACTAAGGTATCGAAATAAGTTAACTAAAGAAATCCATAAATAAATCCGCTGGAACCCCACGATAACGATTAGCCCATAATAGGACTCATCATCAACGTGGGTTCTGATGAAAACATGGTATAATAAACGTAGTCTTTATACTGAATAAATAATAAAACCAAGTACGAAATAAGAGTAAGGTTCACGAATAAGAAAACTAGCATCCAAGTTACAACTTAGAACACAGATTCACAAGTAAAAATAAGATTTTCTTCGTCTTCATTGAATCGTGCTAACACGGTCTTCCTACGACTCTCCTTATTCTCTGGTATCTCCTTTTTTAGAAAACGTCCTTTATTTTAGTATATATAGCAGCCCATGTAAGATAGAAGTCCTCCAATTGCAAATCAATTAGAATCAGGATTCTGAGATCCCGACCCGGCGCGGCCGCGTGCTTCATCAACGCGGGCGTGCTAGCTCTCTGACAAATGGGCGCGACCGTGCGCTAGACCAGTGCGGGCGCGTCGTGCTTCTGGAAAAACTTCTGAATTTCTTTAATTCCTGCTGCAATCGAGTTGGCTTCCAGAGCTTTATTCTTTGGACAACATCCTAACACCATATTAGCACCAAAACAATGCTAATTCACCTGATTCTTAGAATAATGCTTGAAATGCAAAAATACTAGAAAACACATTAAAACACCAACAACTTGAGTATATTTACACCAATTCAAAGCTTTACGGAGTGTAATAAAGTGTCATAAATGCCACTCAACATACCCCCAAACTTGAATCGATGATTGCCCTCAAGCATAAACAGACTCAAAGAACAAGAAATAAAAATGCATGAATGCAACTAAATGAATGCAACGATCCCCAATAGAATAACTAAACCAATCAATAAGCAACATCTCAACAAATGTAGTTATTTGTATAAGATCAATAAAACCTCACAAATCAATCTACAAACCAGAGACGTGCGTGTGTATACAACTACTTACAAATATACTATCGCCACTAGATCAATAATCATGACTCACCATTCATCAAAGCAATCACAAGGTTACAAACAGAATAAAAGCTAGACTCAAAATAACTTATATCACTTCAATTATTATATTGGAGTTTTATATGGATTCACGCTTTTATTCAAATAAAACAACACATTTATGCTTATTTAATCGTGCAATGAGTGAGGTACACAAAAGACTTATATAATAGTACCCATGTAGCGAGCGTTAGGTTAGCAGATCCCAGACTATAAAAGCCTTAGGTCATTAGGCACAAAGTTCCCTATGAACTTAATAACTCGAATACTAAAGAGCCCACTCGTGATCAATTATACATAACACATACATACTTTTTTTTCTTCTTTTTTTCACAATTTCTGAACGAGTGCATTTCACTCCATCTCATTCAACCCTAGACTACTCATATAAATATGAGCCGGCTACTAGCCAATTGACACCTAGCCAACACAACTAGCATTGAAATCCAAATTTTCTCCAATTTCTAAAAATTCATGTTATATTATTATTAAGAGAATATCCTAAATTCTAAATATAAATAAGTGATTAAACCTCGACAAACAAATAAACCATAACCATGATCTAGTACTTTAGCAACCTATAAGACTTAGTGAAATACAGTTATCTCTAACATGCAAATCAATTCGATAAGACTTAACATCACTAAATACGACATCACTACACTAACATCAATATTACAAATCAATCGGAAAAATTATCTAAGGGATCATGCTACTATGCAAATGCATGAACTATATGAACAAACTAGTAATAAAACTACCAAAAACAAATAAAAAAACTACATGGCAAAAATGCAACTATATGAACTAAAATATAAACATATTCCTTCAACTACTACCCCCAAATTTAAAATATTCACTGTCCTCAGTGAAGGTAATAGTAAGGAATCAAGCATACCTAATCCGAATCAGGATCTTCACCTTCAACGGGTGGAGTGTCAGGCGTGTCTGGAGGCGGATACACGGAGTCCTCACTAGATACTGGCCACTGGATGTCAACATCGGTGGCTCTGAAAGCTGTCCCCAATGCCTGGGTGAGATCACGTGCAAACCTGTTGTGAATGTCATGCATCGCATCCATCCTCCTAGCCAGACGCCTATACTGCGCCATGCTCATGCCAACTCTAACATCAGCTCCTTCCTCCTCCTTATGTGCCTGTTGCGACGTACCAACCTCCTCTCCTAACTGAGATCTCCAAGCAGTCTTGCTCGTCTGGGTGGCCCCAGCAGTTGGCCTCCCACCAGGTAGATGGTCAAAAGTATAACCAAGCCCCTTCAGATCGGACTTGCCTCCATCCTACTCTTGCATCGTAGCCAAAGTAGTGCTATCAATAGGAGCACTCGGGATCTGCAACTGCTCATGTTCTGGCCAATGAACACCAACTGCCATGCACAATTTCGTCACAACGGACGCATACGGTATAGACCCAGTGGTACTCCCCCTCAAAAACTTCAGGATAACCTGATAAATCACCATCCCAAGATCCACATAATCACCCTGAAAAATGCCCCACAATAGTCGTACACGCTCCACAGTAATCTCATGCACATGCGAAGATGGCATGATGTTAGCACAAATAAACGCGTTCCATGCACGGGCAAACCTGTTCATGTTGGAAGCCGAGAACGTAGAGTACTCAGTAGTTCCCCTCTTGATCTTCCAGTGTGTGTCAGGCATGCATATCGTAGCAATAATAAGATCCAGATCAAAGTCCTCTAGAGTCTTATCATTCCAAGTGTCCTGCCCCGGCTTCCTCGCGGGCTGCTCAATCACCCTCCTAATAGCATCTGTACTATACTCCACAGTCATCCCTCGCACCACCGTGAAGCCATTATTCTCAGCTTTCACGTTCACATAGAACTCGTGAACAACACTCATGGGTACAATAGCGGGTGCCTCACAAAAAGGAACCCAGGCCATCTCCAGAATCATCTCCAATAGCTTACCATCTTTCCCCGATGGAAGAAAACCTCTCTCCTTAATGATAGGCTTCGAGAGAAGCCTCGTATACTCCGCTTCAGCCTCGGGAGTAGAAAACCTCGGCCTCACACCACCCGTACTCGAATAATCGGTGGTGCTGCTGCTTACTTGTGTTCTTTGTCTCTTGGGTGCCATTGGAATTGAGTAGAGAGATAAGAGTTGTGTTTGAAAGAGAATTTGTGTTTGAGAAATTTGTGAAGTGGTGAAGAAGTTTGTGTATAAGTGTATGTATTTATAGGAGGTGAAGAGAGAATTATATATGGAATAGAAGTGGGATTTGATTATGGGAATAGTGGGAATAATGGGTTTGATTTGGAGAGGGAAATTTGGGACGTGGGAGAGTAAAATTCGGGTAGGAATTGATTTTGTTGAAAAAATCCCGTTTTTCCTCTTCAAATCTGTTATTTTTATTTTTCTGAGTCGGGAGACAACGCGGACGCGCTCTACTTCTGCCAAATCAGCGCGGCCACACGCTAGATCAGCGTGGGCGCGGGTGGTCTCTGTAATTTCAGCGCGGCTGCGCGCTAGATCAGCGCGGGCGCGCCTGGCTTCTGAAGTTGGCCCTGAATTTTTCTATTTTTTTGATTTTTTTGTGATTTTCTCTTTTCTTCTTGTTTCCTCTACTTACTAATGTACAACAAACTTGGGTTCCCTCCCAAGAAGCGCTTGCTTTACGTCATTAGTTTGACGTAGAAATTCGAGATCAAACGGATAACAAAATGACACTAACCACCTCGCAGTTTGCCATGTCACCATAGTAATACTTCAACCTCTGATCATTTACCTTGAATGCTTGGCCCAGATCATTCTCAAAAATCTCCACCGCTCTATGTGGAAACACAGTTTTGACAATGAACGACCCTGACCATCTTGACTTTAACTTTCCAGGAAAAAGACGGAGACGAGATTTGAACAAAAGAACTTGTTGCCCCGACACAAATGATTTGAGCACTAGACCCCGATCGTGCCACCTCTTGACTTTCTCCTTATACATTTTGTTGTTCTCATAAGCTTGAAGTCGAAACTCGTCGAACTCATTTAATTGAAGCATCCTCTTCTTACCAGCTGCATCCAAATCCAGATTCAATTTCTTCAAAGCCCAATACGCTTTATGCTCTAGCTTCACCGGAAAATGATACCCCTTACCATAAACCAACTGGAATGTTGATATTCCCAATGAAGTCTTGTATGCTGTTCTATAAGCCCAAACAGCTTCATCAAGCTTCAAAGACCAATCTTTCCTCGATGGACACACAACTTTCTCCAAAATATGCTTGATCTCTCTGTTAGACACCTCCGCTTGGCCATTTGTCTGAGGATGATAAGCCGTAGCAATGCGATGATTCACATTATACCTTTGCATCATAGCGATGAACTTGCGGTTGCAAAAATGCGACCCCTCATCACTGATTATGACTCTTGGAGTTCAAAACCTTGTGAATATCTGCTTGTGAAGAAAATTAAGCACCACTTTTGCATCGTTCGTTGGCAACGCCTTAACTTCAACCCATTTCGACACATAATCAACCGCCAATAAGATATACTGATTGTTACAAGATGAGACAAATGGCCCCATGAAGTCAATTCCCCAAACATCGAAGACTTCGACCTCGATAAGCACATTAAGTGGCATCTCATCCCTTTTGGACATATTACCCACACGTTGACATCGATCACATTTCAAAACAAACTGATGAGCATCTTTAAATAATGTTGGCCAAAAGAACCCTGTTTGAAGAATACGAGCTGCTATCTTTTCTCTGCCATAATGTCCCCCATAAGCCGTTGAGTGGAAATCTCGCAAGATCCCCCCATTTCGCTGTAAGGAATACATCTCCTGATGATTTGGTCAGCTCCTTGGCAAAAAAGAAATGGCACATCCCACATATACCAATTTACTTCATGCAGAAACTTCTTCCTTTGAGCGTATGATAAGTCGGGAGGCATGACATTGCTCACAAGGTAGTTCACAATGTCTGCGAACCACGGTTCTTCCTCTTGCACTCCAAACAACTGCTCATCGCGAAAAGACTCATTTATCAATATTTTATCCAGTGAAGTAGCATTAGGGTTCTCTAAATGTGAAAGATGATCAACGACTTAATTGTCAGTCCCTTTTATGTCCTTGATCTCTAACTCAAACTCCTGAAGTAAAAGAACCCATCGAATTAACCTTGGCTTTGAGTCCTTCTTCGAGACGAGATAACGAATTACAGCGTGATCAGTGAAAACTGTCACCTTCGTCCCGAGTAGATAAGATCAAAATTTCTCAAAACCATAGACCATAGCCAAAAGTTTTTTCTCCGTAGTAGTATAATTCAGTTGGGCACCATTCAAGGTCTTACTAGCGTAGTAGACCACATGAAATATGTTGTTCTTTCTCTGCCCAAGAACTGCTCCAAGTGCATAGTCACTTGCATCGCACATCATCTCAAAAGGTTCATTCCAGTCAGGTGCAGTTATGACAGGTGCCGAGGTTAAACTCTTCTTCAATGTCTCAAAAGCGGCAAGGCACTCATCATCTTGAAAGGGACATCTTTCTCTAGCAAACTGCACAATGGCTTCGAAATCTTAGAGAAGTCCTTGATGAAACGCCTATAGAAACCCGCATAACCAAGAAAACTGCGAATTCCCTTAACAGAAATTGGTGGAGGAAGATTTTCAATGACCCCCACCTTAGCTTTGTCCACCTCAAGACCCTTACTAGAAACCTTGTGCCCAAGAATAATGCCATATCGCACCATAAAGTGACATTTCTCCCAACTGAGAACTAAGTTGGTCTCAACACACCTCTTGAGAACATGTCCAAGATTCTGCAAGCATTTATCAAAAGAATCTCCAAATACAGAGAAGTCGTCCATAACACCTCCACATTCTGGCCAATCATATCAGAAAAGATGGCCATCATACATCTCTGAAATGTGCCTGGTGCACCATACAGACCAAAAGAAACCCATCTGAAGGTGAATGTACCAAATGGACAAGTGAAGGTAGTCTTCTCCTGATCTTCTGGAGTGATACAAATCTGATTGTAACCCGAATAACCATCCAGAAGATAGTAATACTCGTGACCAGCCAACCGGTCAAGCATCTGGTCAATGAAAGGCAGAGGGAAGTGATCTTTCCTAGTGGCCTTGTTTAGCTTCCTGTAGTCCATACAAACTCTCCATCCCGTGACTGTTCGAGTAGGAATGAGCTCATTCTTCTCATTAGCAACAACTGTGATACCTCTCTTCTTTGGTACACACTGAACTTGACTCACCAAAGAACTATCATAAATGGGATAAATAATTCCTGCATCCAGCCACTTAAGAATTTCTTTCTTCACTACTTCCTTCATGATCGGATTAAGTCTTCTCTGCTGCTCAACCGTAGGCTTGCTACCTTCCTCTAGCAGAATTTCATGCATGCAATAAGAAGGACTGATTCCCTTAATATCTGCTATAGTCCATTTAATTGCCGATTTGAACTCTCTTAGAATCCTCAAAAGCTTCTCCTCGTCTCTACCTGAAAGGTCAGATGCAATATTAACAGGTAAAGTAGATGCATTATGTAACACCCTCCAAACCCGGGTCAGAAATTTGGGGCTCACAATACGTACACACACAATATATAAACCTGTATATAAAATATTATATGCATTGACCCTTCTTTTCTTAACCATGGATCGCAACAAGTTCAAGTATGAAAACAAGACATAATCTTATCTTTTATTACATCATACCAAATCCCAACTAGTTCAACTTACATCTAATAATAATATCATTCTTACAATTTCGCATAACTCATCTAAAATATAAAGCTCCTGCTAGCTCGATCCAACTTAACTTGGAATCCTAGCTCGCACACTAGACTGAGAATCCTTGTTACCAACAATTTCCTTTTCAACTGTTGAATACACAAAAAGGTTTGCAAGAGTGCGCTAACTAGCTCAACAAGTCATAATAGCAATAACTGAGGTTAAACAATAACCAATTGAAATGATTTAGAAGAATTAAGTTTCTGAATAAGTAATAATTAGAATTTGATGTTCACTTTTCATTTAAAAAAACAAGGTTAGGCTGCTGATCAGTCACACACTAACCTCGAGCAAGGCTCCTAGCTTTGCTCTATATACTGAATCCAAGGCACACATTGGCCTATTATGACCACGAATCTGGTCCGACCACGAATCTGGTCCATATTTATAAAACCATCCAATTCTAAAACAATTCAATATGATAACCAATGTAATTCAATAAGCTGAAATATAAACAACATTTATCTTGAAGCATAGGGTGATTCACAATACCATGAAGGTATAACAAGAAAAACAAAAAGATTGGTTTTCATTCAAGGAAAGAATCAGAAAGTAGAAGACCAAGGGTTACAAGGATTGGTCTTCTGTTAAACAAGTAATAAGGGTTGGTATGTCAAGCAATTCAATATCAGAATCAATATGTGGTAGATATGTATTTGTGGAGTAGTATCGTATGCGTTTGGCTCGTATCTGAGAATTCAACAATCAATAGTTTATGAAGAATAAGGCTTATGGCTCAAGATCAATAAGAATCAGGGTTCAAGGTTGAATAGATTAAAGCGCTTGTAATATAAAACAAGAGTTATTTTGAATAATAGCAACATGTTATGAGATAGTTTGAAAGTATTTGCAATATATCTTGAAGAAAGGTTCAGAAGTTCTTGCCTTATCACAGATGATTTCCAACCTTACTTGTATTCAGCTAACAGTTCTACTCATCAACGACTTTGCTTCTGTTTCCATGCCTTGCTTCCATTCATTGATCATTTGCTTTCTTTTTCTACGCTTCAGTTCTATATACTGATCACTGGCTTTCTTTTATATGCCTCACTTACTCTGTTAGGTATCAAAAATATCTATCAATACTCAATCTCATATCATTCTAATTGTCACATAGACGTCATAATCTTTTATCTACCCTTCATTTTACCCAAATCCGACGTACAGATTGAAAGTTATAAACAAAACCGTTAAACAATGCACATACAGTCGTATTATACATCAGTTTGTTCACATATAGCACATAGCACATAAGATATTCGATCAAAATAATTTTTCAAAGAAGATTCAGGGTTAAAATGATTTTCCAGGTATTTAATACGAATTTTTGAACATTTTTTGGAATTAAAATGGGCCTCTGAATCATTTTATAATTAAATAATAGAGTTCAAACACTCGAATCTGACTTTAAAATAATTTTATAAGAATTATCGAGTCTTGAAAAGAATTTAAAATAATATTTAAAGCTCGAAACTATTTTTCAAGATTTTTAAATCAAAAGAATTAATTAAATCTAATTAAATAATCAATTAAAATTAATAACTAATTAAATCAATTAATATATTAATAATTAAATTAATTGATTAATTAAATAATTAATTATCACTTAAAATTAATTAATTAAATAATTAAGATTTAATTTCAAATTTAAAATAATTTTTAAAATTAAAAATATTGATTTTTTAGAATTTTAAAATAATAAAATCAATTTTTGAAAATAATTAAACAAAAATCTTATTTTTGTAAATTTATAAAACATAAAATCTAATATTCGTAGAGTTTTAAAACAACAGTACTAGAACTGCAAGTTTTGGAAACTAGGGGGACCAATTTGCAATTTGGTCATCTTCCCCGATGACCGCCGCCGGCGGTTGCCATTAACGACGACCGTGAGCTTTTCCGGTGACTCGAAATCGACTCAGAAATTCGTCAAAATGTGCAGATTTGTAGGTATGGATTCGAGGAACACAAGTACATGAATTTCATCATCAATAGATTACAGAATCGGCCGGAAATCCCCTCTGAAAATCCCTGCCGCCGCCTTGAACGATTTTCCGATGAAGCTCTTCCTGCTATCGTCTGTTCACTACCCATATCTCAATAGAATTGTCTTTGGACGATCTACAATTCCGTGCAATCAATTTCATGTAATAACCCTTAATAAAGAAACACCTAATTTTCAATTAAGAACATTCATACCAAGAACCCTAATTTCATTTCTGAGAATCAAACATCAATTTTTATATGTTATTGAACTCCAAATTTGATGTATAATATACCAAAATGACCAGAAAAAGATTATCTACATGATGGAATCATCAAATCATATCAACAATATCAAGAACAAAAATTCATATTTTAGTCTATAATTAATTCGAAATAAAGTAATTAAATAAGATAAATACCTTGATTCCTGCACAAAAATGGTTGGTTGATTCAGAAAGGTATTTTCGAGAGCTTCGATTTGATATATTGCATGCCCGAATCGGAGTTCGATAACGCCTTCGTTCGTGCGTTTGATTATGAAGAACGTGACGTGAATTCGACGTTTTCTCTGTATTTTATCGGTTTTAACTGACTAATTATGATTATACGAGTAAAATGAAATAATAAAAGGGCTTTATATATTTATGGAATATTGGTTCATGTTGGATCATTTTGGATCGATAAATTAGTTACTTAGCCGCTAAGTAACTACAAAAACGATCCGATTTGATACCCGTATTGGATAATTATCCAAACCGGGCTTCTTATTAAACAATATATACGAAAATAACGTAATAATATCCCATCTTTCGAGTATACGGGTTTTGTTGCTTTATCGAAATGATTATCGTATCGAAAATTTTGCGCCGGGCCGCGCACGGGTCAAACCGTAATCCGGATCAAAAAGTCAAAACACGGAAAATGTCAGGAATTATCAGATTGGGTTAGGAAGGAGTTTTCAGAAGAGTTTCGGGTTGTAAAAATGTAAAAACGGTTGAAGTTGGACGATTTCCGGCTTTATAAAATAATTTTGTAATTATTCAGAAAATAATTAATAAATTCATAAATTAATATAAAATCATATAATAGTCCAAAAATTACCAGAAAAATACCTTAATTATCTAAATTTTATTTTGGCCATAATAAAATTAACATACTTATACTTTACCACATATCAACATCCACATAACAACACCAATCACCAAATATTTCACCAATAATCACATAATAATCATTTATCGATAAAAATAATTACACGCAATATCCCGAATATTACACATCACCTAAAAACGCATACCTCAAATGTTCAAGTAAAGGCTTAAGCTCAAGAGTAGGAGCTTCCTCAATATATGGCTTGAGACGTTTAGGAGCTTTGTTCAATTCCTCCATTCCAGTAGATTCAAAAGGCATATCAATCTTCCTCTTCCAGGGAGAAGAATTCATATATTGCAAGTGCTCATCACCTTCGTCATCTTTACTATCAGAATTCCCCAATAAGGCTTTCTTTAAGGCATCAGACCTTAGCAATTAATCGAGTTCAGAATTAACCACAATATCGACCATTTCCACCCTAGAACACTCCTCATTTTCCATAGGAAATTTCATAGCATTGAACACATTAAAAGTTACATCCTGATCCAGCACTCGCATTGTAAGCTCATCCTTCTGCACATCTATCAAGGTTCGACCAGTCGCCAAGAAAGGTCTTCCCAAAATTATGGGAATCTTCTTATCCTCCTTGAAATCAAGAATTACGAAATCAGTAGGGAAGATGAGTTTATCAACCTTGACCAAGACATCCTCCACAATACCTCGCGGATATATAATAGAACGGTCGGCCAACTGCAAAGTCATATAAGTTGGTTTTGGATCAGGCATATTCAACTTCTTGAAGATTGACAAAGGCATCAGATTGATGCTAATTCCCAAGTCACATAAACATCTGTCAAAAGACACTTTTCCAATAGTACATGGAATAGTGAAGCTTCCTGGATCTTTAAGCTTCAGAGGCAACTTCTGTTACAGCACAACACTGCATTCCTCCGTGAGAGCGACAATCTCTAAATTATCTAGCTTCACTTTCCGAGAGAGAATACCTTTCATAAAATTTGCGTAACTAGGCATCTGCTCAAGAGGCTCAGCGAAAGGTATGTTGATATGAAGTTTCTTGAATACCTCCAGAAACTTCTCAAATTGCTTATCCAACTTTTTCTTCTGCAGCCGCTTAGGAAAAGGCGGTGGAGGATAGATCTGTTTCTCTCCTATATTACCCACAGGAGGAGTGTGCTCAACAGTAGTCTTCCTTGGTTCCACTTCTGCTTCCTGCTGCTCTACTTCTTCTTCTGTCCCAGCTTCTTCATTCGAAACTTGAGTTTGTTCGGGATTTGCAACCTTTCCAGACCTCAAAGTGATTGCCTTTATCTGCTCCTTAGCTTCCCTCTTTCCTGGCACTTCAGTGTCACTAGGTAATATATCAGGTTGACGATTTAGCAAAACATTGTTAATTTGTCCAATTTGATTTTCCAAGGTCTTGATATAAACAGCTTGACTCTTGCACATAGGCTTCAACTCCTCTAATTCAGATTTTTCATTAGCTTGTTGCAGCTGAAGTTGCTGCCTTGGTGCATATTGCGGTTGTTGAAAACCAGGGGGTTTGTACTACTTAGCTGAGTACTGCTGATAAGGCTGTTGAACCGCATTCTGAGCGTTGCTCCAGCAGAAATTAGGATAATTGCGGTTGTTGGGATGATAAGTGGCTGGCACAGGTTGCTGCAATCGCTGAAAGTTGCTCACAAACTGAGCTGATTCACAAGAAATAGCACACTGATCAGTCTCATGGGCACCAGCACAAAGCTCACAGACACTAGAGATTTGATTAACTCCATAATTGGCCAAAGTGTCCACATTCATCGTCAAAGCCTTAAGTTGGGCAGCTATAGCAGTTGCTGCATCCAACTTCAGAATTCCTGCTACTTTTCCCTGAGTCAGCCTCTGAGAAGGATTCTGGTATTTATTAGCAGCCATCAGTTCAATCAATTTATAAGCTTCATTATAGCTCTTAGCCCACAAGGCTCCTCCTGATGCTGCATCGAGCATGGGTCTAGAAGTAACACCCAAGCCATTGTAGAAATAGTTTATAATCATCCAATCAGGCAGGCCATGGTGTGGGCATTTCCTTAGCATCTCCTTATATCGATCCCAAGCCTCACACAGAGATTCACCAGTTTGCTGAGCAAACTGAGTAAGAGCATTCCTGATTGCAGCAATCTTCACCATAGGGAAGAATTTAGTGAGAAATTTTTGAGCAATATCCTCCCATGTGGTGATAGACCCTGGTGGTAGAGAATATAACCAGCACTTCGCTTTATCCCTCAGAGAGAATGTGAATAGTCACAGCTTGATATCATCTTCAGTCACACCATCGAACTTGAAAGTGTCACAAATCTCGATGACATCCCTGATGTGCATGTTGGGGTCTTCAGTAGGAGAACCCCCAAACTGAAATGAGTTATGTATTAACTGGATCATGCTTGACTTGATCTCAAAAGCGTTAGCCGAGATGGCTGGCCTGATGATGCTTGAGCTTGACTGAATATCATTGATCTTAGGCTGAGAATAATCCATCAAAGCCTTAGGATTTTCTGCTAGATCTCCCATCACTACTAAAACTGGTTCCTCGACTTTCTCTTCTTCTATTAACTTCTCTTCATCCTCAAAAACTTCCCTGTGAACCACTACAACTTCTTCCTCGGCTTTATCCAGAGTTCTCTTACGAGACCGCGTACGCGTATGCATACACGCTCGCTAGAGTACCTGAAATAAGAAAAGAAAACAGATAAGTAACAATGTCCGAGTTAATGAACTTTAATGATCACTGATGACAAACAAATAAATAAAAAAATTAACACTGCAGTCCCCGGCAGTGGCGCCAAAAATTTGTTAGTTGCTAAACACGCGCTAATAATACACATAAGTATATGCGTTCGCAAGTAATATAGAATTAATTCTAGTTCGTTCCCACATAGACTAACTTTGGTTAATTAATTAATTTATGCACTTATGCAACAATGATATGACTATTATCTAATGCTAAGACGAATAACAATTTGGGTTTTTGATTATAACTAAGAATTAAACTAACAATTATAACTAAGACAATAAAAATGGTTGAATTAATATATATGACAAACATGGGATTCTAACTTCACTAATCACTTTATTTAATAGCTTTTTCATTCTTAACCTTAGCATGTAATGATGATGCCACTAATCTAGTAACACAAAACTGATAAACGCCAACTTTCGTTGTACGAATACCATACTACCAGACATCCACAAATTAGATAGAAGCTGAATAGACACCAATTATATTGAGACCCTATATATCTATAGAATTTGAAAACATAACGGTTTAAAGCACAAGTTATCTATCATGATTACATAGGGCAAGTAAGATGGTTAAAATTACCTACAAATCATGCATAACAATAACACATGAACATATACTAGCATGACAAGTTCTAAATTCTTAAATTCACTATCGTTTCATTAACGATTAACACGTTATCTTATAAGTTTGCGACACTCATAAGACGAATAAGAACAACCAATACTAGGTTATCATACAATCACCACACACTAAGGTATCGAAACAAATTAACTAAAGAAATCCATAAAAAAATCCGCTAGAACCCCACGATAATGATTAGCCCATAATTGGACTCATCATCAATGTGGAAAGCATGGTATAATAAACGTAGTCTTTATACTAAATAAATAATAAAATTAAGTACGAAACAAGAGTAAGGTTCACGAATAAGAGAACTAGCATCCAAGTTACAACTTAGAACAAAGATTCACAAGTAAAAACAAGATCTTCTTCGTCTTCGTTGAATCGTGCTAACATGGTCTTCTTACGGCTCTCCTTGTTCTCTGGTATCTCCTTTTTTAGAAAACATCCTTTATTTAAGTATATATAGCAGCCCATGCAAGATATAAGTCCTTCATCAACGCGGGCATGCTGGCTCTCTGACAAATGGGCGCGGCTGCGCACTAGACCAGCGCGGGCGCACCGTGCTTCTGGAAAAACTTCTGAATTTATTTAATTCCTGTTGCAATCAAGTTGGCTTCCGGAGCTTTATTCTTTGGACAACATCTAACACCATATTAGCACCAAAATAATGCTAATTCACCTAATTATTAGAATAATGCCTGAAATGCAAAAACACTAGAAAACACATTAAAACACCAATAACTTGAGTACATTTACACCAATTCAAAGCTTTACGGAGCATAATAAAGTGTCATAAATGCCACTCAATAGGTTCTTGTGTACTCTTCTCCATAATAACAGTGTTTGATTCATGTGCAGGCTCTTCATGAAAAATAGTGGCCTGACTGAATCTTTTATGATCAAATTGCCTACAGAAGTCCTTTATCTGAGAAAAGTCTGCATGAATTCTGGGAGTTTCTTCATCATGTCATTGTTGAATGGTCTTTTTATTTAGAGTGTAACACCCCCAAATCCGGGGTCGGGGATCCGGGTTGTCACGAGTTCCATTTCCCTTAATAACACCCAATCTTAATAAATAATCGATTACTCTGTACTGCAACCCCACAATAAACACACACACCACAAGTTATAGTCTCAGAGATGAATATCCAAAAATAATCACAAGTCGTTTTATTCCACAATTATATGCCAATACACCTTAAAAGGGTTTCTGAATAAATTTACATTTCTTTGCCATTATTACAATTCATAAATATACATAAATCTGGTACATCAAAAGTTGGAGCCTAGCCTATTGGTAGTTCCTACCTCAGCTACAGCGACATCAATGCCTATAGGAAACTGCGGAACGTTTCCTATCCGCTCGCGAATTGGGAGCTTGGTCCTGTTCATCTTTTCTATCTGTTGTTGTGTGATGAAAGAAGAAAGCAAGGGTGATCAGCAAGCCCACCAAAATAATATGTATAATGATTAACAATATATGAGCCTTCTCATAGTACTCATGAAAGTCTTGGTCAAAAGAAATGAACCAAGTTTGATATCTTAATGCGATGAAGTCACAAAATATTCAGTATATATACATATATACTTTTCAAAATCTTGGAAGTCCTCTTCCATGCATAATATACACAGAGTTCCAGTTTATAACTGTATTAAAATATCGTTGCAAGGTGATCTCATATGTCTAACCTTGTCTCAACGTTTTTCTGAAAATCTTTGTCATGCATAAGATAATCATTTACTAGATATAAGTTTAAAAGATGAAGTTACAAGATACTCCAATATACTTATATCTTTTCCAAATACTACTTGAACTACCACCGTTCAAGTTATAATTAGTTTCAAAAGTTCATCACGTAGATGAGACTACAAGACCAGATTTGAATAGATTAAATCTTTAAAATATCATCAAAATAAAATGAAGTTACGAGATACTTCATTTGATGCAAACATCATTTTGAAAACTTGACCCTGCCAACACTCAACAATCGCCCAATTGTAGCCTTTCTATCGAAGTGCTCTGGGTAGTGTTGCAGAAATATCCAATTGGATGATGAACTCATTACGGGAGTTTGCCGCGCCAGGAAGACCACTTACGATGATCAGTCGTAGTAGTGCAACCCCACCATTTTCTACATGTAGAGGAGAACCTGTCGGATTTACTTGTCAACCGAACACTGAACTCCTAAGGAATGGACCGCCTTAGCGGAACTTCCAGGCCATTTGGGCCAATATAATAAGGCTGGGCCGGCGCCACTCGACCACTTACGCCACTCCTAGTTCAGATGAAATCCATGACTCTGAAACGTAAAGCTCGTTCCCCCTTTCCCCAAGTAGAAACTTGTTGATACGGCTCCACCAAGAAGTCGTATCTAGTTGGAAAGGAGAACTCACCGATATTTCCCAGGCGATGCCTGTTAATGGATTAACTTGTTCCAAGAATTTTACTTCCCGAGTGTTGGGTAAGTAATCAATTCATTTAATAAAACAACAACCTTATTGCGAATATAAAACACACCACAGAGCCGGATCCCTCAGGTTTTGAGCGAGTATTTAAATCCCCTTTGAAAGGAGGATCTTAAATATAAAAATGAGTTTTGGGATCCGCTCTAACTTTTAAAAATCATTTTGAAGACTCGCAAAACATTTTTAAGAATGTTTGGAGTGATGCTGATTTAACAAAATAAATCAGTCCCAATATATTAGAAAATATCTGAATATTATTATTTAAATAATATTTCCATAAAGAATAATCTTTATAAAAATAATTGAAGTAGAAGTTTTGAAACTTATACTTGAAATGAATATTAAATATCCAAAGATATACCTATACGAAAGTACTATCTTTATTTGAATAATCAAAAGTGAGTTTGATTATCGACACCTTATTCTTTAATAAAATAAAGAATATATCTCAGCAAATAATCGGAGTCATAGATCCTCAAATGAATATTCAAATAATATTCAATAAATAAAATAAGCTGAGTCATAAGCCCTCGAATGAATATTCGAAATAATATTCAATAAATAAATAAGCTGAGTCATAAGCCCTCGAATGAATATTCGAAATAATATTCAATAAATAAATAAGCTGAGTCATAAGCCCTCGAATGAATATTCAAGATAATATTCATTAATAAAATCAAGTTATCGAATAAACCTTATTCGATTAATAGTTTTGAAAACTATAACCATATATACATATATAAATATATATATATATATATAAAATCTACTCGGGATCCTCGACTCCCGGTTTTAGAAAATGTTTTCACCTTTGGGTCCCTATACTAAGGGTATATGCAAATTACCGCTATTCTCTAGCATAGGTATTATCAACTGAACCAACAGATATATATATATGGCAAGAATACGAAACAGGCATGCATATATATACCATATCAGCATACTTCAATATATCACAAAATTTGCTAATTAACCAACATGCATCTATCACAAGATAATGCATATACATATATACATCACAACAACAGTATAACGGGTAGAAAACTTGTCTGAGCGACTGGGGGTTACGAATGGCTCGGGACGAGTCTGGTAACCTATAAACAACAAGTAAGTTGGAATTAAACCAAAGTCACTTGTAAATCTATACTCTAACCAACTCAGACTCTAACACTCATTTTGCGCTTACTGATTCTCTTAAGTCACTCGAGTACCCTCGGCTCCACCATTTTTTAATAATTTAACCATTATGAGTTTTAAGATGATTCCTTCGCGAGTGTCTTACCAACTTCCTATTACACCTTACATAAATGTTTCATACTTCAATTAGTCATTTAAGGTCTTTAACCTATGTTTCAAAGTAAGGCGAGGGGTAAGGGTTCGTTCGCGAAACGTCGTTACTTAAAACGGCCGTTTCTCCTAAACCGTTCATCGGAATCAAACGAACCACATATCAAAACGAAGCTCGTAACATGAACTATCTAAACATGGCAATGGTCAAAACCTAGCAGGGAGTTCTCAGGTCCTAATGTTATGAACAAAAGCAGTCTAAAGTAAATCGGACATTACGACGGCTATGTTTACGCGATTTCCCAAATTTTTACCATTCCAAATCATATCAATCCAACTATCAATCAACAACAACTCAAGATACACATCAATGCTACTGATTTCAGTCATAATAAGCTCAAGGATCTCAATCCAATCATATATTATAACATCTCCAAATTCAACTAAACTACATAACAATTAAGCTCGAATCATGCTTATCATTCAAATTACTACTCATCCATCCAAACCATCTCCAAACTTCAACATTCAAACTTATTACTAAAGGGTGTGAAGATTTATACCTTCCTTGGGAGGTTCTAAGTTTCTAGGAAGCCTTAGGGAGCCTCCTACAAGCTTGATCTTTCCAAAGAAATCAAGAACACAAAGTTAGGCTTTGAAGTTTCTAAAAGTCCGATTTAAAGAACTGTAAAAATGAGGGTCTTACGATGCTTATTTGGAAGAGACTTGTGAACAAAAGTTGTAGGACATCTCAATATCTTTCCAACGAGCTATAGAACACAACATTTGAGTGAGTATTGAAGGAGATATGGCAGTTTGAAGTTGCTGGGTTTGTTTTAGCCGAGAGCTTTCTTCTTGAAATGGGAAAGTCAACTTCTAATTTTTGTGTTTTATGATATTTGCTTGGTTGCTTCTCCTTTTTGGCCTTGGAAAATGTTTTAGCTTTTTACCATGGTAAATTTTACATGGCCCAAAATCAACCAACAAAACAAAACCCCTTGTCATGCTTATGTCATCTTGCACATGTCATAATGCTTCCACTTGTCCACACCTTGTTGGTTTGATGACATCATCATCCCTAACCTCCTTGATTAACTCCTAATTGCTTGCCTAATGACCGCTGATCTGTTATACGGTTCGCTTAACTTTCATTTTCGTTTATCGTTTGAGGGATCATACCCGGGGTCTTATTACTTAGGTTTCTTTAACCTTTCTCAATACATTATATTCCTTTCTAGATCATCTCTTATAATCCTTGAATTTAAATCCTTTTTATTCTGTTACCTTATACTCAATTCTTTCTGTATCTGGTAGATTTTCGGGAAAAATCAAAGTGTTCGGAATTGGATTCTGACGATCTTTACATACACTTATATACCATATAGAGTACTAATAAAATCTCAGAATATCCATAACAGAACCCCTACATAGTGTAGCATGAAAAGTTTTCTCATTCAGCAAAAACACTATTCATAAGGGTTTCAAAAATTTCCAAAAATTGGGGTTATTACGGTCTCCCCTCCTTAAAAGGATTCCGTCCCGGAATCAAATAGAAATTAAATAGGGATACTCTCTTAGCATTGCACTTTCTAACTCTCGAGTAAATTTTCCCACATTGTGGTTCTACCATCAAACTCTGACTAGTTTGATAACCCTTTTCCTAAGCAATTGTTCCTTTTTCAATCTATAATCCTTCCTGGTTGCTCCATATAGGTTACGTCGGGTTGCATGTCTATGCGCTCATATGCCCTTATTTATCTGGCATCCGAATTACACTTTCTTAACATTGATACGTGGAACACGTTATGACTTGCTACATGTTCTGGGGTAAGGCTAGCTCATATGCTAACTTCCCAATACTTCTTAATATATCCAAGGGTTCGACAAATTGTGGACTTAGCTTTCCTTTCTTTCCGAATCTCATCAATCCTTTCCAAGGGTTTCCAAGGGGATACCTTTAACAACACTAGGTCCCCTACTTCCTATTCTTTGTCCTTTCGTGTCAAATCAACATACTTCTTATGTCCATCTTGGGCTACTACCAGCCGTCCTCTGATTAAATCTATTAAATCCTTGGTCCTTTGGACCACTGCTGGTCCGAGCATCTTGCGCTCTACAACTTCATCCTAACATAAGGGAGATCGACGTTGTCTTCCCTCGAGGATCTCATAGGACGACATCTCGATACCTGACATACGATCTATTGTCGTAAGAAAACTCAATCCGTGTTAAGTGATCATTCCAATTTCTTTCAAGTCTATTGCACAAACTCTCATTATAGCTTTTAGCATTAGAGCTTTTGCTTCTCAATACCCATTCTTTTCCAGTTCGTAATCGCTACTACCTTCTGTTCCTAATATTATAATGGTTATACCTTTGCTCGTTAGCGTTCTATAACCTTTTAGTAACCACGTCAACCTTAGTATCACGAATGTGTTTCCATTCCGAATACCACCATAACTTTACTACTCCTTTTTCAGCTGTTTCTATTTTTGAAAGCTTGATCCATCATATAGAAGTAAAAGAATTCATTGAGAGATCACTATGATCATGAACACTTGTTACATTGCATAGCTAGTACAGAAGGTGGCCAGCCTTAGTACTTGACAAGTAATTAAACAATAGTTGGTATCCTACTCGGCTTCTATCACACAGATAGATAGTCATTCGGCAATACCTCCCCTTCTGGAAGGGTTGTTCTTCTCAGTTTATATGAAATGAAAAGAAGAGAAAAGAACGAATTGAAGAGAATTGTAAATATATATAAAAATATACTGCCACAAAATATCTGGCTTGGAATCTACCTCTGAACTATAGAGGTTTGTCATAGGAGAACAAAACATATATGTATTTATATCAACATCAAGTATTATAGCATCGTATTTCACATGCCTAAATATTTTCGCTATCCCGTCCATCATTCTATGGACCCATGCTCTTCCTCGAGCTTATACACAATCACCTTTGAAACTCCCTCGATATCGAAAATCGAATCTGGGATCTCATTCTATATATCACCGTTACTAGGATTCTATGCTCGCACCGCAACCTTCCTCCTATAGTAATACGAGGGAATAAATATTCAATAGGTAGATACTCTACTTAATTAGTCTATCAATGATAACTTATACACTACCATGACCCGATTAGCGGTACTCAATCTCAACATCCATTCCAATACAACTCTCACGGTTGTAATCAGCTCATTACTCGCAGAATCATTGCTGTATTACTATGGTCCACCACTGACCTACTGTAGTCATTCATTTTCTATGAAGTCTTAATAGCTAACCATACGGAGTCCATACATCTCGTATCTAATTCTTCTAAGGAGGTAACATGATCACCGTTCATGATTCATGAAGAACACTCCTGAACTTGACGTACTTTTATGACATGAAGTAGATAAAATTGCAGAAGAGTTTCAGTCAAAGCAACGATAGTAGGTTAATACCATTCTTACTCGTATGCCTTAAATAGAAGACTTTACTCAAGGGTTCGTCTAGTCCTTTTTGAAACATGGTCCTGGCTTATCTCAAGATAGTATCTCCTGAGATAGATAGCCCGCTCATGGCGATTACACGAATTAAACCTTTACCAACTACTATTACGGTTGGGTATTGCACAGTCATCAGAAGGAATGTCAATCTTCTAAACCATAATACAACCTTCATAGCTTTAACCATCATCACTGTATTCCTTTGGCACAAGCGCCTATAATTATCCTCTTACCTTTAAAGTGTCGGCCACCTCTTTGGCCTTTCCTAATAGTAAAATTTCCTTACAGTCAATGTCATTTTAACCACCTCCAAATAAATTTTCTACCTCATTTCAATCACAGCTTATGTGAAGATGTTTTCCTTAAAATCTGATGAGTAAAAAAATATCACCATTTTTCCATAAGTTATTGCCTCAGTCTTTAGAGGTTAATCACTGTCACGACTGACTCTCAATCATAATTAGAACATCTTTTTATCTCAAGTCCTAATTGCCCTGAACAACTTCGACCATTACTGGTTCGATCCATACCTTCTCGTGGTTTAACACGTGCCCCACTTGGCATCATTATAATTACGTCATATTTCCTTTATCAACATTTCTATTCTTGAGAATTTTGAATATTACCTTTCTCCTTGTAAAACCTCTAAGGTTATCCTTGAATCGTTCCTCCTGTATTCCCTAGATACAGGGCATATCAAAATACCATATACTAATACTAGAATCATTGTCTATATACTTTTGAAAAAATTTCTCCACTGATTCTTTAAAGGTTGTTACCTTAATCCTTTCCAATTCATACTGTCAAAACTCATTCTATCCCTATTAAGGGTGAAATGCCAACCTTTATGCATTCCCCTAGGATTCATTTTAAGTTACCGATGTTCTATCCTTAATTCCACCTTTAAAAGGTACATGCATCCTTCCATGGATAAATCAAGTCATATATCCCTGATAAGGGTGTCTTATTCAATCATTCCCACCTCGATAGTATATGCCGAATTTCACAATAACATCTGCATTCAAAATGAGGTCAATCAATATGGCCTCCAAAAGATAACAACGGTTATCCGCTTTTATTGCCTAGATTGGGTAACGATAACAAGGATGTTCTGGAAGATATTGGTTATGTTCAACGTGAACCTCTTCTTAATAATTCCTTATTTACTTTTGTTGTTTATCTCAACAGTCACCTCAATGTTGGGATATCTTTCATACATGGCGTCTCCCTTTCTGGGTATCAAGCCACCGGTCTTACACTTCACATTCTTGAAGGTCACTTCCTTCATCCAATTTTTCCTAATATCTTACTTTCTTGTCTCCTCAGTCTATCCGTGTCTCAATATTTATCCTTCGAACTATCTCAAGGTTTCCTCAAATCCTCCCAACTTACAGGGGATAAAATATATGTATCTCTTATTCCTTCAACCATCAATTTAACTCATGGTGAATCACCCTCATCCTGACGATTACATACATTTCTATTTCTATTACTACGAGTCTTTAGGGTTTCCTCATACCCAACTCCTTTATCATTCCTCACACTCTACTGCCTTTATATTCATTTCCACTTCAGTTTCTTTTTATTTTCCTTTCTCTTATCATTATTTCATGAACTAACACAACATAAGTATTGATTTCAAACATCCCGTCATTCTGGATTCGTGTCCTCAGAACGAATCTTGACAACTTTTACAACTTAGATTCATGATTCATCATACTCGTCTGCCTTTGTTCTGGCTCTAAAGCTTTTACACTATCTCCATAACCTTGGGAAGTACTTTCCTGAAAACAATTGACTGAACTTAAATCAGTTTATTCTAACCTCTGGCTCCGTGCCTTCCTTGGCCTTTCACCAGCGGGTGGTCTCTCTCTTAGGAGGGTTAGTGACAGAAACAGTCTTTTATGATTCGTCAATCATTTACAATCTCAATTGATTCCTCTATTTCCTTTAGCCAGGCTTTTGCCTCGACTGGGTCAGCTTGTTCCTTGGAACTCTGAGAGCTTAGCGACTTAAAGGTCCTGAAAGAATTTCCCACTACATTGCTTCCTCAAGGTGGTGGTTGGGAATAAAGTATAAGTTCTGTTTAGACAGGTCCATGAAATTCCATATAGGAGTACCGTCTCGGGTCTCCTTATCTCGCTCGACTTCTGTTTTCTAATTCTAAATGTCCCCTCCTCCTCCCCATAATCGGGGTCATCCTTCATGTTTTAAATCCTCATTTTCCACTCCATTATGTTATGGGTTCCTTCTATCTTGATGGCGACCTCCCTGACTATCACGTTCAGGGCTTGCTCTAAATCTTATTCCTCAAACTAGCTTTCATATAAGATTTCATCTTTAAGCTCTTGAACGTTTGGAACTCAAATTCTGTAGGAATACCTCATTATTCCCTTATCATTTTTCTCGATATTAATCTTTTATCTAATTATTGGCTCTCTGCCTTCATTCATCACTTTTTCTGGCACAATATGTTCTTTTTCTGATAATTCGGACTGTATTGCAATCTCAAACAGCTTTTCGGTACCGGCTCCGGTTACCTTCACTTCTATTTCCATTTTTTTCAAAATCTCTTATAAATTCTCCCAAAGACATTATCATCTTGAGTCTCTCCTTTTTACTAAGGGTATCAGCCACCACATTGGCTTTCCCCGAATGATAAAGAATCTCCCACTCATAATTCTTGATTAGCTGTAACCGCCTCCTCTGGCGTATGTTGAGCTCTTTCTACGGGAATATGTACTAGAGTACTTATGGCTTAGGTAAATCTCACACTTCTCTCCATACAAGTAGTGCCTCCAATATTTAGGGCAAAACTATTGCCACGAGCCCAAGCTCATGGGTGGGGATATCGAATTTTATATTCCCTTAATTGTCTTGACGCGTACGCGATTACCTTGTTGTGCTGTATAAGATGCACCCTAATTCCTTATGCGAAGCGTCACTACAAATCACAAAATCTCCTTTCCCATCCGGCAACGCCAACATGAGAGCCGTCACCAACCTTTGCTTCAGTTCTTGAAAGCTGTTCTCGCATTTCTCTGTCCATTCAAACTTCTCAGTCTTACGAGTAAGCCGCGTTAAAGGGCTACTATCTTTACAAACTTGAACGAACCTCCGGTAGTGACCGACCAATCCTACCTCTGGTAGTCGACCTAACCATGGTCATCAATTCATCAGTGGTCCTTTATTCATTCTTGTCAGGATCCTCCACGGGATTCTTCTCAGCAACAATCCCTTCTAGGATAACATCCTCAACCGCTACATCCTCAATATGAACATCATCCGGTCCCGCGTTAGGACGCTCTATCAGATCCATAATCTGATCTCCAATAAGTAATAAAACATCATCGCGTTGTTGCTCCTCAACCTCAGGGTTCGGAGTCCCGCTACCATATACGATAACGAACTACGCTTCTATCACGATATTTATAAGGGTTCCCATAAGGGTTTTAACTGTCAGTACTACGTTAGGTAGTCCGACTATGAACTTGGCAAGAGTTCTTATTATCTTAGTGAACTTATTATCTTAACGTCACATCATCTCTGAGGTTTATAACGCTTAGCTCTGATACCACTTCTGTAACACCCCCAAATCCGGGGTCGGGGATCCGGGTTGTCACGAGTTCCATTTCCCTTAATAACACCCAATCTTAATAAATAATCGATTACTCTGTACTGCGACCCCACAATAAACACACACACCACAAGTTATAGTCTCAGGGATGAATATCCAAAAATAATCACAAGTCGTTTTATTCCACAATTATATGCCAATACACCTTAAAAGGGTTTCTGAATAAATTTACATTTCTTTGCCATTATTACAATTCATAAATATACATAAATCTGGTACATCAAAAGTTGGAGCCTAGCCTATTGGTAGTTCCTACCTCAGCTACAGCGACATCAATGCCTATAGGAAACTGCGGAACGTTTTCTATCCGCTCGCGAATTGGGAGCTTGGTCCTGTTCATCTTTTCTATCTGTTGTTGTGTGATGAAAGAAGAAAGCAAGGGTGAGCAGCAAGCCCACCAAAATAATATGTATAATGATTAACAATATATGAGCCTTCTCATAGTACTCATGAAAGTCTTGGTCAAAAGAAATGAACCAAGTTTGATATCTTAATGCGATGAAGTCGCAAAATATTCAGTATATATACATATATACTTTTCAAAATCTTGGAAGTCCTCTTCCATGCAAAATATACACAGAGTTCCAGTTTATAACTGTATAAAAATATCGTTGCAAGGTGATCTCATATGTCTAACCTTGTCTCAACGTTTTTCTGAAAATCTTTGTCATGCATAAGATAATCATTTACTAGATATAAGTTTAAAAGATGAAGTTACAAGATACTCCAATATACTTATATCTTTTCCAAATACTACTTGAACTACCACCGTTCAAGTTATAATTAGTTTCAAAAGTTCATCACGTAGATGAGACTACAAGACCAGATTTGAATAGATTAAATCTTTAAAATATCATCAAAATAAAATGAAGTTACGAGATACTTCATTTGATGCAAACATCATTTTGAAAACTTGACCCTGCCAACACTCAACAATCGCCCAATCGTAGCCTTTCTATCGAAGTGCTGTGGGTAGTGTTGCAGAAATATCCAATTGGATGATGAACTCATTACGGGAGTTTGCCGCGCCAGGAAGACCACTTACGATGATCAGTCGTAGTAGTGCAACCCCACCATTTTCTACATGTAGAGGAGAACCTGTCGGATTTACTTGTCAACCGAACACTGAACTCCTAAGGAATGGACCGCCTTAGTGGAACTTCCAGGCCATTTGGGCCAATATAATAAGGCTGGGCCGGCGCCACTCGACCACTTACGCCACTCCTAGTTCAGATGAAATCCATGACTCTGAAACGTAAAGCTCGTTCCCCCTTTCCCCAAGTAGAAACTTGTTGATACGGCTCCACCAAGAAGTCGTATCTAGTTGGAAAGGAGAACTCACCGATATTTCCCAGGCGATGCTTGTTAATGGATTAACTTGTTCCAAGAATTTTACTTCCCGAGTGTTGGGTAAGTAATCAATTCATTTAACAAAACAGCAACCTTGTTGCGAATATAAAACACACCACAGAGCCGGATCCCTCAGATTTTGAGCGAGTATTTAAATCCCCTTCGAAAGGAGGATCTTAAATATAAAAATGAGTTTTGGGATCCGCTCTAACTTTTAAAAATCATTTTGAAGACTCGCAAAACATTTTTAAGAATGTTTGGAGTGATGCTGATTTAACAAAATAAATCAGTCCCAATATATTAGAAAATATCTGAATATTATTATTTAAATAATATTTCCATAAAGAATAATCTTTATAAAAATAATTGAAGTAGAAGTTTTGAAACTTATACTTGAAATGAATATTAAATATCCAAAGATATACCTATACGAAAGTACTATCTTTATTTGAATAATCAAAAGTGAGTTTGATTATCGACACCTTATTCTTTAATAAAATAAAGAATATATCTCAGCAAATAATCGGAGTCATAGATCCTCAAATGAATATTCAAATAATATTCAATAAATAAAATAAGCTGAGTCATAAGCCCTCGAATGAATATTCGAATTAATATTCAATAAATAAATAAGCCGAGTCATAAGCCCTCGAATGAATATTCGAAATAATATTCAATAAATAAATAAGCTGAGTCATAAGCCCTCGAATGAATATTCAAGATAATATTCATTAATAAAATCAAGTTATCGAATAAACCTTATTCGATTAATAGTTTTGAAAACTATAACCATATATATATATATAAATATATATATAAAATCTACTCGGGATCCTCGACTCCCGGTTTTAGAAAATGTTTTCACCTTTGGGTCCCTATACTAAGGGTATATGCAAATTACCGCTATTCTCTAGCATAGGTATTATCAACTGAACCAACAGATATATATGGCAAGAATACAAAACAGGCATGCATATATATACCATATCAGCATGCTTCAATATATCGCAAAATTTGCTAATTAACCAACATGCATCTATCACAAGATAATGCATATACATATATACATCACAACAACAGTATAACGGGTAGAAAACTTGCCTGAGCGACTGGGGGTTACGAATGGCTCGGGACGAGTCTGGTAACCTATAAACAACAAGTAAGTTGGAATTAAACCAAAGTCACTTGTAAATCTATACTCTAACCAACTCAGACTCTAACACTCGTTTTGCGCTTACTGATTCTCTTAAGTCACTCGAGTACCCTCGGCTCCACCATTTTTTAATAATTTAACCATTACGAGTTTTAAGACGATTCCTTCGCGAGTGTCTTACCAACTGCCTATTACACCTTACATAAATGTTTCATACTTCAATTAGTCATTTAAGGTCTTTAACCTATGTTTCAAAGTAAGGCGAGGGGTAAGGGTTCGTTCGCGAAACGTTGTTACTTAAAACGGCCGTTTCTCCTAAACCGTTCATCGGAATCAAACGAACCACATATCAAAACGAAGCTCGTAACATGAACTATCTAAACATGGCAATGGTCAAAACCTAGCAGGGAGTTCTCGGGTCCTAATGTTATGAACAAAAGCAGTCTAAAGTAAATCGGACATTACGACGGCTATGTTTACACGATTTCCCAAATTTTTACCATTCCAAATCATATCAATCCAACTACCAATCAACAATAACTCAAGATACACATCAATGCTACTTATTTCAGTCATAATAAGCTCAAGGATCTCAATCCAATCATATATTATAACATCTCCAAATTCAACTAAACTACGTAACAATTAAGCTCGAATCATGCTTATCATTCAAATTACTACTCATCCATCCAAACCATCTCCAAACTTCAACATTCAAACTTATTACTAAAGGGTGTGAAGATTTATACCTTCCTTGGGAGGTGTTAAGTTGCTAGGAAGCCTTAGGGAGCCTCCTACAAGCTTGATCTTTCCAAAGAAATCAAGAACACAAAGTTAGGCTTTGAAGTTTCTAAAAGTCCGATTTAAAGAACTGTAAAAATGAGGGTCTTACCATTCTTATTTGGAAGAGACTTGTGAACAAGAGTTGTAGGACATCTCAATACCTTTCCAACTAGCTATAGAACACAACATTTGAGTGAGTATTGAAGGAGATATGGCAGTTTGAAGTTGCTGGGTTTGTTTTAGCCGAGAGCTTTCTTCTTGAAATGGGAAAGTCAACTTCTAATTTTTGTGTTTTATGATATTTGCTTGGTTGCTTCTCCTTTTTGGCCTTGGAAAATGTTTTAGCTTTTTACCATGGTAAATTTTACATGACCCAAAATCAACCAACAAAACAAAACCCCTTGTCATGCTTATGTCATCTTGCACATGTCATAATGCTTCCACTTGTCCACACCTTGTTGGTTTGATGACATCATCATCCCTAACCTCCTTGATTAACTCCTAATTGCTTGCCTAATAACCGCTGATCTGTTATACGGTTTGCTTAACTTTCGTTTTCGTTTATCGTTTGAGGGATCATACCCGGGATCTTATTACTTAGGTTTCTTTAACCTTTCTCAATACATTATATTCCTTTCATGATCCTCTCTTATAATCCTTGAATTTAAATCCTTTTTATTCTGTTACCTTATACTCAATTCTTTCTGTATCTGGTAGATTTTCGGGAAAAATCAAAGTGTTCGGAATTGGATTCTGACGATCTTTACATACACTTATATACCATAGAGAGTACTAATAAAATCTCAGAATATCCATAACAGAACCCCTACATAGTGTGGCATGAAAAGTTTTCTCATTCAGCAAAAACACTATTCATAAGGGTTTAAAAAATTTCCAAAAATTGGGGTTATTACATAGAGGCCCTTGTTCTTCAATATCTGCTATACCACTTTGAGGTGCAGGTTCTTGTGAGATTGGATCAGAAGTTATAGTTGATGTATCCCTTTAAGATACAAGTTCTTGTGTGCTTGATCCAGGGAAAAGTCCTTTCCCTTGTAGCCTCTTGACAGTCTCCTGAACTTGTTCATGAGAGATCTCCCTTGCTCTTTTACTTTGCTGATTTACATGAGAATCAGATAAATTCACAGGTGCATTAGGACTTGATTGAAAATTAGGATTTGATTTAAATGCCCCATATGTCTCCTCAGCAATTTCTTGTTTGATCTTGAGCAAGTTCTGATTGTAGTATGCTTTGACCAGTCTTTGTTTTTGGCCTTGGGCTTGGACCAACATCAGTATTTCTGGCACTATTAACATCATCTGTAGTTGTGCCCTCCTTAGTTGATAGAACAACTGGTCTTGGAGAAGAATCAGATGAAAGGTTTGGAAATTTAGAAAATAAGGTAGAATTGTCCTTATTTGAATCTGATTCTAGTCCAACAAGCACAAGTTTCTGCCTGACAGATTCTGAAGGTTTAGAAGAATGAGAAACTTGTGTTGCTTCAGCTTTTGACTTTGCTACATAAGGATTTGTAGCCCTCTTAGCCAAATGTTTCTGGCTTTTTACAACAGGTGTCTTTTGGGAAACACTTGAGGTGGCTTCTGTTTGAGGTTGTGGTGATGGTTGAGTTTGTGTTTGGGGTGTAATACTTGGGTTAGCTACAATGGGGTTTCCAACAGTTATGGCCTGCAACTGAGCACTTTTCCTGTTAGGTAAGCGATAAGTCACAGGGAGCCTTGCAATGAGCAAGTTCCTAGCAACCAAAGGCAACCTCAAAGGAGCTAAATTCCTCTTCTTTTCATCTTATGAAATTAAGTCAAAAAAGCTCTTTTTGTCATTTTAAATACTGACACTATTTGATTAGAGGGGATAGAGATATCAGAGAAACAAACATTGAAAATCAACTGACAGAATCTAACATAGTATACTATATTCCTATCATCATTTAATCTATCACCTATGAAAGATAAGACTAATCTATCATAATCATAATTTGAACCATGGATCAGAGAGTACCCTATCTGTTGTGTCATGATGGGCAGAACATCAAAATTAGAAGATTTGTTGCTGAAGGCCTTTGTGATACAGTCAAAGAAGAAATTTTTATTCCTTCATGAGCCCATTCCTCTTTAATTGACCAAGGTTCTTCAAATCCTTGTCATAGCCTATCTCAGTAAAGAATCTCCTCATTTTAGTATCTCCCATGAATCTAGTGTAGGAGGTATGAGTAGGCAACTACAATGCATCCCTTACAGTTTGAGGAGTAATTATCCTTGTTTTATTATCAAATTCAAACACAAGATTTGGAGTCCCAGTCATTTCTCCATCATCATAGACACCAGTCCTCCAAATAGCGAGCACCTGATCACCAGAGATTGTGGGTGGAGCTGTGAGAGCAAACCCAATCTCACTGGTTCTGAGAAAGTCCTGAAAAATGTGAAAATTGATATTCACATTGTTGTTATCCAGAATAGTTAGTCACAAACTTTGCACCACTATAATCAAACAGTTTAGAAGCAACCGCTGAAGTCATGGTTAATTTGCAAGAAAAAATTTCGAACAGAAATTAGGGTTTCAGAGTTTACGGGTGGGGGAGAGAGAGAGTAAAGTAGTAGAGAAGAAAATAATAGAGATAAATAAAGTGTTAATTTGAAATCAAAAATTGATTTTGTATATCACATCACTCCACTAACTCAGAAATATTTTAGTTTAGTGGGACACGTGGCAACATATAATTGACTGTAAAAATAATCATGTAAACGTGTAGTAATGGTAGTTACTGCGCACACAGTTCCCTAGAATAATGTTTTGTATATACTCAAACATTTTCCATATCCTCACGCCATCAATAAACAATTATAATCATGCAAAAATTACCCACTTGCAAATGACTTCACACCTGTAATTAAAATACTGAGTAAAACAATATTTGAATAAATTCAAAAATTATCATCAAAATATAATGATCAATCAGAGTTTGACCAATATCAATATTTAATCAACCACTATCAGGATTTATGAGTCAACACAAGTTTGAACAATATCAGAGCTTATACACACAATCAGAGTTAAACATGCAGCTACTGGCTTGGATTAATAGAAGCTAATTACATGCTTTTATAGCATTAGAGTTTAATACTATAATTAGTAATTAGCAAGTACCGATACATAATTATAAGATACCACACTCTAACTATCAGTAGTTATTCCATATTATCAAAGTTTGAGAAATGGCATGATATCATTCCCAATTTATTCACCAATCTTGTAAAGGTAGCTTCACAAAGAGGCTTGGTGAATATATCTGCTAATTGCTTATCTATTAGAACAAAGACCAATTCCACTGTACCTTCTTCCATATGTTCCCTTATAAAATGATACCTGATGCTGATGTGTTTAGTCATAGAGTGTTATACTAGATTTTATGTCATTGTAATAGCACTTTGATTATCACAATATATAGGAATATCAGAATACTCTAACCCATAATCCAGTAACTGATTCTTCATCCATAGAACTTGAGCACAACAGCTTCCTGCAGCAATATATTCACCTTATGCAGTTGATGTGGAAATTAACTTTTGTTTTTTGCTAAACCAAGAAACCAATCTGCCACCAAGAAATTGGCAGTTCCAGAAGTGCTTTTTCTGTCTATTTTGCAACCTGCAAAATTAGCATCTGAATACCCAATTAGCTTAAAGTCTGAATCTCTAGAATACCATAATCCCAAATTCATGACGCCTTTGAGATATTTAAAAATTCTTTTCACAGCTATTAGATGAGGTTCCCTTGGATCAACTTGGAACCTTGCACAAAGACAAGTAGCATACATGATATCAGATCTACTAGCAGTCAGATATAGTAGTGAGCCAATCATACCTCTGTAGTTAGTTATATCTACTGATGAACTAGTGTTTAAATCTAACTTGGTTGCAGTGGCCATTGGAGTTGTTGCAGTTAAACTGTCTTGCATTCCAAATCTTTTGAGCAAATTCCTGGTGTATTTGGATTGATTTATGAAGATCCCTTCATCAGTCTATTTTACTTGTAAACTCGAAAAATAACTCAATTCTCCCATCATACTCATTTGGTATCTAGACTGCATTAGCTTTGCAAATCTCTCACAAAGTTTATCATTAGTAGAACCAAAAAATGATATCATCAACATATATTTATACTAATAACAAGTCCTTACCATGGTATTTATAAAAGAGAGTTTTGTCAATTGTACCTCTTGTGAAACCACTTTCTTACAGAAATAGAGCAAGTGTTTTATACCAGGCCCTTGGAGCTTGTTTTAGTCCATAGAGTGCTTTATCCAGTTTATAGACATGATCAAGATATTTTTGGATCTATGAACCCTGGAGGCTGTTCAACCTAAACTTCATCTTCAAGTTCACCATTCAGAAAAGCACTCTTCACATCTATTTGGAATACTTCAAACTTCTTGTGAGCAGCATGGGCTAGAAAAATTCAAATTGCCTCGAGTCTTGCAACTGGAGCAAAAGTCTCATCATAATCAATGCCTTCTTACCGTGAATAGCCCTTTGCAACCAGTCTTGCTTTATTTCTTGTAATGATGCCCTCACTATCAGTTTTGTTTCTGAACACCCACTTTGCACTAATAGCTTATTTGTTCTTTGGTTTTGGCACAAGAGTCCAGACTTTGTTTCTTTCAAATTCATTAAGCTCCTCTTGCATTGCTATAACCCAGTCATCATCTTGAAGAGCTTCTTCCACTATTTTTGGTTCAATATGAGATAGAAAAGAGTGGTAGAGACATTCATTTTGAGTGGCTCTTCTGGTTCTTACACAAGTATCAGGATTTCCAATGATTAAGTCAGGTGTGTATGACTTGGACCATTTTCTTGTAGATGGGAGTTGACTACTTGAAGTAGAACCCCCTTAATCCTTGAGCTATCTCTTTGACTTGTACCACTATCATTTCTTGATGCTCCCCTTGAATCCGTATTTCCAGCGCTATCAATATTTAACCCTTCAGTATTTGAGGAATGAGAGTCTGATGAATTATTTATTGATGTTCCTTGATTTGAATTACTTGTAGAAGACTCTGGATTTGAATCACGTTGCTCCCCGTCAACATGTGCTTCAGTATTAGCAGAATTTCTACTTTCATGTGGATTAACAGAGCTTAGAGTGATATCAGAATTTACTGTATCAGGACTTGTCAATATATCTGGATTTAACTGTTCAGCATATGGTACTTTATTTTCAAATCTCAACTCATCATGGTCATCTGCATCTTCTAGACCCGTGATTTTCTTGTCATCAAACGATATATGTATAGACTTCATGACTGTCCTTGTTCTCAGATTATAAACTCTGAAGGCTTTTGTAGACAATGGATATCCCACAAAAATGCCTTCATCAGCTTTTAAATCAAATTTGGTGAGATGTTCTGGATGAGTTTTGAGAACAAAACACTTGCAGCCAAAAATATGAAAGTACTTCAAATTTGGCTTCTTTTACTTCACTATCTCAAATGGTGTTTTGCCATACTTGTTAATCAAAGTTGTATTTTGTGTGAAGTAAGCGGTTTGCACAGCCTTAGCCCAGAAGTAGGTAGGAAATCTTGCTTCCTCTAGCATGTTTCTTGCAGCTTCTATGACATTCCTATTCTTTCTTTCAATAACTCCATTTTGTTGTGGAGTTTCAAGGGCAGAAAATTCTTGTTTTATCCCCTTATATTTGCAAAACTCTTCCATAAAATTGTTCTTGAATTCAGTTCCATCATCACTTCTGATGATCTTCACTTTGTATGTTGATTATTTTTCTAGTTCTTTCACATGATCAAGAAGAATGGATGGAGATTCATCCTCGGTGTGCAGAAAATACACCCATGTGTATCTTGTATATTCATCAACAATTACAAGTGCATACCTCTTCTTGGCAATAAACGTAACATTGACTGGACCAAAGAGATCAATATGAAGTATATGATATGGTTCAAGAATAGAGGATTCAGTTTTACTCTTAAAATATGTTTTCCTTTGTTTGGCTTTCTGGCATGAGTCACATAAGCCATTAGGAGTAAATACTGCATTGGGCAATCCTCTTACAAGATCTTTCCTCACAAGTACATTGATGTTGTTGAAATTAAGATGATAAAGTCTTTTATGCCAGTTCCAGCTGTGATGCTCTACAAAGCAAACAGACTTCTGATTCATCAGTATTTATGGAGACCCTGGCTTCATATAAGTTACCATGTCTTACACCAGTCGTTGCAATCTTGCCATCAGACTTACTGATAACTTCACAATATTCTTCATAAAAGTTCATATGGTAACCTCTATCACATATTTGACTCACTGGATCAAATTATGCTTGAGTCCTGCAACCAGAGCTACATTTTCAATACTGACATTCCTAATTTTGATTTTTCCATATCCCAAGATTTTTCCTAAGTTGCCACCTCCATAAAAAAACACTTAGACGATCCTTCTCCTTAAACTCTGATAGCAGGGATTTATAACCAGTCATATGTCCTGAGCATCCATCGTCCAAGACTAGAGAATTTCTCATGTTACCCTGCAATAAGTATTTAAATTCAGTTAGTGTTTTTGAGGACCCGTACTTGCTTGGATCCTTTGGCCTTTTTAAGTTTGTTAACATATGCAGCAGAAGACTTCATATCAGAGTTTATGTTAACATTCTTACTATCAGTATTTACATATGCAGAAACAGACTTTGCTTTATTTAAAGAGGGTTTCATCTCATAATAATCATAATATAAACTGTGATACTTCTTACATATATAAATAGAATGCCACACACTACCACAATGAAAATAAGGATTCTGTGGTTTATATCTAACTGTTCCATTCCTAAACTCTGATTTGGGAGGAACAATATTTATCTCTTTATTCTTCCTGCAAGAATTAGCAAGATGATTAGTACTACCACAGTTCAAGCATGTCTTTCTAGGTGCATTGGGAGTAGCTACATAATTACAATTCTTATTAATACTTACTTTACCATTCCTATTTTCCGTAGGCTTTTTCTCCTTGTCTTTCATGTGTAATTCCTTCAGATTTTGCTTAAGTTGTTTCTGAGTTATTAAACCAATATTTACTGATTTTATGTGAACTTGTTCACTCTTATCAGTATTTAAGTTTGATTTAGGTGTTGAGGTTGAACCTACCTCGAAAATTCACTTAACATCATCATCACTTGAATTAAACTTAACATGCTTCATCTGAACCTTAGTATTAGTATTTACAGGTTTAGTTCTCTCAGTTTCATTTTCATTTTTCTTATCATATTTAGATCTATTATCATATCCTAATCCTGATCCCCAACAGCCATTTTCTAAAATTTCCTGAGTTATTTTTCCTGAGTTAGTCCAAAGCTTGATAACCTCTTTTTTTTAGCTAACTCTCTTTCTAGATAAACATGCTTTTCTAACAGATTTTCTTTAATATAAACAACATTATCCCTTTCTTTTTAAATTTCTAACATGGAAAGCAACTCAATTTCTAGGTGATCATTCTTTTTTATTTAACTCAGAGTTTTCACTCTTGATTCTATTATTCTCTAAGGTTTGATCCCTATAACTAACATGCACAGATTTAAGAAATAATCTTAATTCATAAATATCATCATTATCAAAAGCAAGGGTGGTTTGAGGTACCTTTAATTTAGCAGTGACAACCTCAGTTTCAGCATTTTCCATGAGAGCATAGTTAACACTATCTTTTGAATCTGATGAGTCATCCCAATTTTTTTTTTATGATCAAAGCTTGTTTTTTCTCATTCTTTGGTTTTCTGCAGTCAGCTGCAAAGTGTCCAATTTCATCACAATTATGCATCTTTCCTTTGACTTGTTATATTTTCCAGACTTTGATTCCTTTCAATCAGTATTTCTTCTGTCATTCCTCTTATCAGAGTTTGAGGAACTGGAACCCTTTTTGGAAAACCTTTTCCTTTTCTTGAAGTTCTTGTAGACCATCTGTAACGCCCTCCAGACCCGGGGTATAAGTCTGGGGGTTACTAGTTAATCACCAAACCTGTACAATCTGATTAACAATTAATAAAGAAATGAAATTAAACCCCTTTAACACTAACCAGGATCTTTTTAGGTTGAAGTATGAAAATAAGAACCACTAACTGCTTTTATTACAACCAAACATTCAAAATCTCACAAACTCCCTTTATTACAAACCATTGTCTAATTCATTTGAAGCTAAGTTCAACTTTTATTCAAACCCACACACTATCTATTAACACTCCACCTGCTCGGGCAATTCAAAGCTTTCTTCCTGGATTGGGATCAACACCTTGGGTATGAGAGGATCCAGAGGCTTGACCCGCTTCTTTACCACTCGAGTCCTGATTGGTTTCATATTTCTTCTTAACTGAAAACAATAAGGTGAATAACAACAAAAGGGGTGAGCCAAAAATTGCTCAACAAGTCCACAAAATATAAACAGTGTTAAAGCATTTTAAATGAATTCGTCATTCCAGGTATATCTGCAAAGATATAACCTCATGAGAATAACAAGAAGGCCATTACTGGCGAGTACAAATGAACTAAACTGGACACAAGTTTGCATCTATATTCTGCTGATCAGTCAGAATATAATGCAGATCCATATCTCAATATATAGATCCAGTCGGGTACCCAGGCACTGCGGCCCACGTCGAGGCACCAGTCATCCCAGTCCTCAGGATTAAGACACACTCAATCCCAAAAATATCATTATCCAGTCCATCGCTTAGCAACCGGAACAATCGGTATGCTTTGATATATTCCAAACACTAGAATATATCAATCTCCATGTGTCACCAATAGAATATGAATCAAGAATCCAAAGAAACGGAGAAATCAAGAATCGAAATGAAATATGAACAAAGGAATAACAAGTGTATATCAGTGATCAAGAACAATAATTAAGAGAATGCAAATGTGATAAACATTTGAATCAATATCACTATTCTGAAAGTAGAATAGGGGAAAAACTTGCCTTCTGCGCGACTCACTGCAATTGAATCACTTCTGTCTATCACCTTGGACTATTACCGACTCAACTTGCCTGGCTGGCTTAGCTTCTGTTGGCAAAACAGATTGGTTTAGTCACGTCGTACTTCATTTGCATCTTGAATCGACTTCAAACCGTTCTTAACATCTACCCATGCGCTTATGACTGACTCATGTATTACATATAAGCAAGTAAGACTCGATTAACCACGTAATACACACAAGCACATAAGCACATAAGCACATAATCATTTTTATGATTAAAATAATTTTTAAAACCGAAATCGACTTGCTGATCGCTCAACTGATTGTTATCTGACTCGTTTCCCATTTTTCCGGAATTTTTCGGACTCATCTCGGCACGTAACTCGACTGACAATCAAACAAGTAACAGAATCAACTAATTTTTAAAAGAAATTAAGCTTTGATATTATTTTTAATGAAAAGAATTCATTTTTCTGAGTCAACAAGCTTTCGTTTCACGCAAATTGGACTAACGGTTGAATTATTATCAATTAAATACTGATAATTCCATTTATTAATCATTATAAATAATTATTACTAATTTTTAAAACTCAAAAATAATTTTTAAATTATTATTTAAGAAAAACCAGAATTAAAAATAATTTTTCTATAATTTTAGGAATTAAAATGAATTTATTATGATTTATTGAAAATTATTTGATTAATTATCAAAATAATTAATCACTTTTAAATAATTAATAAATAATAATTAAATAATAAATAATTAAGAAAATAATTCAATCTGATTTTTAGAAAATAATTCAGAATTATTTAATATAAATCAATTAATTAAACAATTAATTAATCAATTTACAAAATAAATAAAACTGATTTTTAAAATTAATAAAAATAAAATAAAAATCAAAATCACAGAAACACATGTCAGAACCAATTCCTGACAAAATCAGATCAAACCTGGGTTCTGGAAACGGGTCAACCGGGTTGGATTCCGGGTTGCCAAAGAACATCACCGGATTTTTCCCAGAATCCGGTGAGTTCCCGGAGTCCGGCCAACTCCGATCAGCCTCAAATCAACACCGTTTGGTGCTATTTTTGAGTGCTTTTCATTGCAAATCAACACAACAATCTAACCACGGCTAAAACATACCAAAAACATCTCAGAATCACAATCTCCGGTCAAAATCGACATGAACTCCGGCCAAAATATCATCTTTTGATTCTGTAAACCAAACTCAACGTTCTATAGTGCAAATTGAAGCTAAGAACATATACAATCAAAGCCCTAACATTACAAGAACCAAATATTCACAGAAATCATCGAGTTGTATTTTGAAAATCTGATATAAACCCTAGAAATCGTGAATCACTATCCAGGCATCGTTTGTTCAATTAAATACCATAAATCGACTGTAAATCATCCAACAAAGCTTTATCAATCATCAAAACATCAAAATAACCCTAGAGTCAAAAAGTCCTAATTCGAACATAAACCCTAGAAATCGAAAATAAAAAACAATACAATAAAACGTGAAATTGATGCAAGAAACAGAAAGAACGGATCAAAACCTTCGATTTGAGTACTTGAATCACACGATTTGATGCTGTAATCAGTGAGAAATCACGACTTGATTCTTCGACCCGAACCTGTTCTTCCCGACCCGATTTCAGAGAATTTTGTGTATTTTTGCAGATTTTAATGATTAATTATAATTAATTAAATAAAAATTAAGCTATTTATAGTAGTAAAATTAATACTCCTAATTAAAATTAAGGCCCTAATTCTACACTTTTTAAAATTAATAGACCCCTAATTTTATAATTTTTGAGTATTAAAATTTAATTTATAAATATTTTATATATATAATATATATGCCAAAATTTCCCAAAAATTGTGAATAATGCAAAAATGCAAAGAAATAATATAAATGAAAGTCCTTTAATTTTATAAAAATAAAAATGTGATTTTTGTGGGGTTTTTGACACCCAATGGGGCCCGGAAAAATCATTTTTCGTAAAATGAGAAAATTTATAAAATATCTAGATGTTCAGAATATTGCGATTGTAAAAGCCATTTGATGAAAAATAAGGCTCATTATTTTATTTGAAATACTGGCTTTAAAATCATTATTTGGGTCGTAACACGTTTGAAATGAAACCTATGAATGCATAATAAAATATCTGAAAAATACCTTAAGAATACAGAAATGATATGGAATACACGTAACACATAACAGTTAGGGTTTATCAGATAATCACACATAAATGACATAGTAATACACATATTTTATTATAATTATGATATAATATAAACGTAAATTTCCCAGTCGTTACACCATCTTCTTGAAGCTTTTGACCAATAAAGCAGCCATTTGTTCCATGTCTTCATTATTATCATGATCACTATCAGTATCTTATTCCTATCAGTATTTGACTTTGCAATCATAGCTTTTCCTTTGGAGTGACCTTTACTCCCAGCTTTATTTGGCTTCTCTTCAACTTTAAATTCAATTGGTCTAGTCTTGGATCCTTTTCTCTTGCTTCTTTGCTCCATCTCTAGTTCATGAGTGTTCAATATGCCATGGATCTCATCTAGAGGTGTTTCATCAAGTTCATAATTATCCCTTATTGATGTGACCTTAAAGTCCTACTTTTCAGGGAGTGAAAGCAGAAACTTCAAGTTTGAGTCCTCTAAATCATATATCTTATTGACAAGAGATAAGTCATTCAACAGCTTTTGAAACATGTCATAGATCTCAGTTAAGGACTCATTGTCTCTTGAGTCAAAATGCTCATATTATTGAGTAAGTATTATCCTCCTATTTTTCTTGATATCAGTGGTACCTTGACACTTTACTTCTAAAGCATACCAAATTTCCTTTGATATTTTACATCCAATAACCCTATTGGACATAACATTATCAAGACTGCTATGCAAGATATATCTCACTTTTGCATCCTTCATGATTGATGATAGATCCTTGAGAGTATATTCCTTCTTATCTTTATCAATCATCTTTTCATCTTGTCCAGCAACAACAACAACCGGTTTCATTGGCCTGTGTTGACCATCATAAATTCTGCTCAAATATTCAGGATCTGTTGCTTCCAGACACATAGCCATCTTCACCTTCCAGATTGGGTATTCATGTATTTTTAGTATTGGAACCTTGATAGCTTCATACCTACTCATATTGCTGCTAATCTGTGATGTGGCTGTGGGTGGTGGTTGATTCTGTGGTGCTTCTTTGTCTACCATTAAAGATTGGTTTTCAAATCTTAAACTGTTTGTATGTCAACAACAAGCTCTGATAACAATTGTTAGGTCCGTAATCAACTGTAGAGGGGGGATGAATATAATTTATGCAAACAATTTGATAAAGCTTTAACAAAATCAACAGTTTTTATATTAATATGATAAAAACTGTTACACAAGTACTCTCTCAAAGGATGAACAATTATCCTTGAGAGCTATTAGGTTCTATGAAAGATATAACAATGTTAGATATAATTGATGAAATCAACAGAAACTATCAGAAGTTCATATCAGGACTTATATCAACATTTACTAAGAGTGACGTCATCAGTATTTATATTAGTACTTGATGATTAGTAGATGATGTTATCAGGATTTGTCACTTCAGTAGATATTCAATATGGAAATAGAAAGCAGGAATTCAAGGCGGTGAAGAACTTTATCTCAAAAGCAATCATACATGGATATGTTTCGTTATTATAATTGAATATGATTCTTAATTTGATTGTGTAGCTGTGCTCTATATAAAGCACATATTAGGTTCATTCTATAAGCATTGCGAATATTGTTATATCATTCGCATAACCTAGAAGCTCTCAAGGATAATTGTTCGTTTGTAATCAATTTTTTATCTGTTAATATAAAAACTGTTGATTCTGTTGAAGCTTTGTCGAATTGATTGCATAAACTATATTCACCCACCTCTACAGTTGATTACGGGCCTAACAATTGGTATTAGAGCTTGCTGTTAACATACAAACAGTTTAAGATCTGAAAATAAATCTACAATGTCAGACAAAGAAGAAAAACCATAAAATCCAAAACCACCAACCCCAACCACATCACAGATTAGCAGCAACATGAGTAGGTATGAAGCAATCAAGGTGCCAATCCTGAAGATACATGAATATCCAATCTGGAAACATATCCTGAATATCTAAGTAGTATTTATGATGATCCTCATAAACCAATGAAGGTAGCTGTTTCTGTTGCAGGAGAACCAAAAAAGATGGTTGACAAATACAGGAAGGACTACACTCCTTAATATCTTTCATCTATTATGAAGGATGCTAAGGTCAGACACATCTTGCACAACAGTCTTGATAGTGTTACGTCCAATAGGGTTATTGGACGTAAGACAACAAAAGAAATATGGGATGCTTTAGAGGTAAAGTGTCAAGGTACAACTGCTATCAAGAAGAACAGGAGGACAATACTTACTCAAGAATATGAGCACTTTGACTCAAGAGACAATGAGTCCTTAACTGAGATTTATGACGGATTTCAGAAGATTCTGAATGAATTATCTCTTTTCAACAAGGAGTATGATTTGGAGGACTCAAACTTGAAGTTCTTACTTGCTCTCCCTGAAAAGTGGGACTTTAAGGTCACATCAATAAGGGATAACTATGAACTTAATGACACACCTCTAGATGAGATCTATGGAATACTAAAAACTCATGAACTAGAGATGGAGCAAAGAAGCAAGAGGAAAGGATCTAAATCTAGACCAGTAGCACTCAAAGTTGAAGAGAAGATAAAGGAGAAAGCTAGGAGAAAAAGCTACTCCAAAGGAAAAGCTATGATTACAAAGTCAGATACTGAATCATCAAACTCTGATGATGACTCAAATACTGATAATGAATCAGATACTGATAGTGATCATGACAACAATGACGACATGAATCGAATGGCTGCACTATTGGTTAAAGGCTTCAAGAAGATGGTCTACAAGAACTTCAAGAAATGGAGAAGATTTTCCAGAAAAGGATCTAGTTCCTCAAACTCTGAGAAATGGAACAACAAAAGAAATACTGATTCGAAGGAATCAAGATCTAGAAAACTTGACAAGTCAAAGGAGGGATGTTATAACTGTGATGGAATTGGACACTTTGCAGCTGACTGCAGAAAACCCAGAGCTGAGAAGAAACAAGCTTTGATCTCAAAGAAGAAAAACTGGAATGATTCATCAGAATCAGATGATGAGGTCAATTATGCTCTCATGGCAAATGCTGATGCTGAGGCTGATAATGCTGAATTAAAGGTACCTCAGATTGTTCTTACTTTTGATACTGATGATATCCATGAATTAAGATTATTTATTAAGACTCCGCATGTTAGTTATAGGGATCAAACTTTAGAGAATAATATAATCAAAAGTGAAAACTCTGAGTTAAAGAAAAGGAATGATCACCTAGCAATTGAGTTGCTTTCCATGCTAGAAATTCAAGAAGAAAGAGATAATGCTGTTTATGTTAAAGAAAAATTATTAAAAATACATGCTTATCTAGAAAAGGAGTTAGCTAAAGAAAGAGAGGTTATTAAACTTTGGACTAACTCAAGAAAAATAACTCATGAAATTTTAGAGAATTGTCGTTGGGGATCAGGATTAGGATATGCTGCGAGATCTAATTATGATAAGAAAATTGAAAAAGAAACTGAGAAAACTGAACCAGTAAATACTGATAGCAAGGTCAAACTGAACAAGGTTCAGATAATTACCATTAATGTGACGACCTCAACCCCGGGGTCAGGAGTTGACGTTATCAATAACAATAATAACAATTATAAATCAATCTAAAACATAACTACGACCCCTTTACCAAGACCTTTTCCAGGTTTAAATATGACACAGGTTAATCAGCTAACATAACTTAAACTTACAACAATCATCTCAACGCAGCTAACTTAACACAGCAACTCAACAGACCACCCGTGGTCTAGCACAACCATCTCTGAGGAGTCTGACACAAAAGGAACGGGAACTTTGCTCGACTATCACCGAAGAATCTCCTAGGCATCTGCAATACATATATAAAACATTTTGCAAGGGTGAGCAATTGCTTGCTCGACAGTACCGCTATATGAATAACAAGCAAAACAGTTTAAAGTAAAGCAGTTATAGGAACATAATTCATAACTCGTTAGAAACATGTAAAACAGGTGTAAACTGGATATTAAAACTAGCATGCTCTATAAAACAATGTCATCAATAGTGTGCTGTGTATAAATACCAAAGAATAATTCTAGCATGCCATTTTCATTTCTAAATCCGCTATATCAACTACTTATGCCCTTACAGGAATCACACAAAACCAAATCAGATACGTAGCGGATATGTGAAGACAGCTAATCAGGCTATCAATACCAGACGGCTCTAACTGCCATCCCATTTACCTGTTCCGGAACTCAGAGACTAGCTAGGTCTCTGACCTGCTGGACTAATCGGTGAAAGGCATATGTCATAGCCTACTCGTTTATTCGAGTATTTAACTCAACTCAAATAAGAATGTAATAAGTAAATAGTGGATCTATCATCAGAGAGATCTCACAAAGTAACATCTGTCAAAGAATAAAGAAACATTGTTCATCTGCAGACTTGAAGATTCACTGGAAGAAGTTCAAGAATTTGATCATGCCTCAGTGATATAAATCAAGATCGTGGATTTAATCAAGTGACAGAGATCTCGTCAGGGTATCATTTATTACAAGGATTCAATCAGAATATCAAAGTCAAGACATGAAGAAACGTCACGGAAGTTAGTCACTCATGAACCAGACAGTACATCGAGTGTCAGCATTGAAGTGGCGGAATTGATTCATAAGTCTCAGTGACTTTCAGAAGAATGGATGCTGCTCAGGGTTAGTATTAATTCTCTATTAATTAATTAAGTCATATAATTTAATTAAGAAAATAAATTATATCTGCAAAGATTAATTTATTGATTAATTGAATTAAATTGATTAATTAATTTAGAATTAATATTAAGGATTTACAAGATTTTAATTGGTTTAAAATCTGCTTAAATTCAGCAAGACAATTCATTTGAACTAGTATGACAATCGGTATGATAATTGATAGTCATACCGAAAGTCATGCCAATACATTTAATTGTCTTATTAGAATTTCTGTTTAGATTAAAATCTGTTATTAATTCAGCAAGACAATTTATTTGAACTAATATGACAATCGGTATGACAATCAATAGTCATACCGAAAGTCTTGCTAGCTCATTTTAATTGTCTTGCTAGTTGTAAATTTTGTCATACCGAAAGTCTTGCTGGCCAAAGAGATTGTCATGCCAGTACATGTTTACATTCAGCTGTTTGATAAAAAGGAGCAGAAGTCTATTATTTCACAATCGAAAAAAACAGAACAAAAACTCAAGAACAAAAGAAAAAGGAGCAGAAAAATATTTCATCTCATCTACAACTTCAAGATCAATTTCTAGATTGTAAAGTTAAATCCAATCAACTAGAAATACTTATCTTGTTCTTGTGTATCAATCTAGCGGATTAAAATCCCTAGAACTTAATCTCAAATCGCATTTAGCATTTGATCTTTTAATTACAAAAATAGAAAAAGTTCATGTCAAATTTATTCTAGATTTGTAATAATTGATTTGAGATTAATCCCTTGTAACCAATACCGTAGTTGTAACACCTTTCAAGTTTAATAAAAGTTTTATTTAACTTGAATTTTGTTTCACAATTTTATTCCGCATTTTATTCGACTAAACGGTATTGTTTGCATTCAACCCCCCCTTCTACAAACAAATTGGGACCTAACAATTGGTATCAGAGCCTTCTGATTAACGTACAAATCTAGATCCTAGACTTTTGTGTTTCTTTCACTTCTTGAATTTTTTATTCACTCAAAAAAAATTCATAATGACTACACAAAAAGTTGGAACCGTTAAAATTCTACTTTTCGATAAAGAAAATTATGTTATGTGGAAGAAGAAGATGCTACTGTTTTTATAGGTTGCTAATCCCAAATATTTGCAAGTGTTGAAGAAGGGTCCAAAAATTCCTATGGTTATGGAACCAGAGGTAATAGAAAATGATGTGGTGATCACCAAAGCGAGAACTTATGTGAAGGATCCTGAGGACTTCTCTCCTGCTGAAATAGAAGAAGCTTCCCTGGATGCTAGCCTTCAATTAATCTTAGTAGATTCCCTTAATCCCCTGATGAATAGACATGTGATGAATTGTAAAGATTCCAAACATATCTGGGAAACTATTGAGATTATTAATGAAGGCACAGAGGAAGTTAGGGAGAACAAACTAGAAATCCTAACCTCTGAGTATGAATACTTTAAATCCAATCCAGGAGAAGGAATCACTGAAGTGTTTGAGAGGTACAATGCATTGATCAACAACCTGAACATTAATGGTAAATACTATTCCATCAGGGAGGTCAACAAAAAGTTCCTTTTAACACTGCCAACTCATCTCGAACATAGAATCACTGCCATAAGAGAAGCAAGAGATCTGAGTGAGATTTCTTTGGAAAGGCTCTATGGTGTGTTAAAGACTTATGAGTTGGAGCAGATTCAGCAGAAGGAAGTTTACGGGAAAGGAAGAGTGGTCAGCACATCTACTGCTCTAGTAGCTGATGAACAACAACAACAACCACAATATCAACAACAATCTCAACAGTCAGAAAGAATGGTACAGTCTTCCAAGGTTGAAGATAATGTGATAGTAGCAGAATTTGATTCTCCTACTACAAATCAATCAGGAGATGATTATTATTCCTTGGAAGAACTGGAGCAATTGGAGGATGAGTCAATGGCCCTGATTGTCAAGAGATTCTCAAATGTCAGATTTAAAAGGAATCCCAAGTTCAAGTACAAGTCCAACTACAACAGATTCCAGAAAGGTGGATCTTCATCCTCTAACACCAGCAGTGGTGGGTATAAAACAGGGATGGTTGATCGAAGCACCATTCGATGCTTCAACTGTAATGAGTTGGGACACTTTGCCACAGAATGCAGGAAGCCAAAACAAGCTAGGAAGAACTCTTATGATTCTAATCAGAAGAGTAAATCTGAAAGGGCGTACCTGGCAAAGGGAAGAAGCTGGGATGATACTGACAGTGAAGATGAAGAAGTTGAGAATCTTGCTCTCATGGCTAGTAATGCAAGCACCTCATCGTCAAGAAAAGAGGTAAAATTTACTGATGCTGAATTAGTTTATCATCTAGGAGGTTCCTTAGATTGTGCTCGTCGTGATAATGAATTGTTAAATCAACAAATCAAAGACCTTGAGAAAGAGGTCAATGAATTAAGACTTGTGCACATTAATCAAGATAAACTAAAAGAACAAGTATCTTTTCTAGAGAATAGAGTTGACTGTTATAGACAACTCGAAACTATTCTCAAAGACAAGATCACCGGTCTTGAGGCTAAGGTTAAAGCTTACTTTAATTCTTGTTTGAAGTCCAAAGAGTTTTACAATAAGCAAGCTGTTAATCAAACACATGGAATAGGTTATGATTACAATGCTGCTATTGGAAAATTAGGCATAAACTCCCCTCCTCATGTATGTGCTAAAGGCAGGGAAGTACCACATGTGCTTAAGGGTGTTGATGAACCCCTCTATAAAGAATCAATTGTTGAACCATTTGATGAGACCTCTTTTATTATTCAAGAAGAAATCCGTGCTGAAGATAATGCTAATGGGAAAGCTGTCTCCAAGTCAAGTGTGTTAAAAGTTCCAGTCAAGGTTGTGAAAGCAACTGAGACTAACTCAGACACACATGAGTTGGATAACACAAATGCCATGTCTACCATGCATAAGTTGCCTATTTTTAATCCTTCTCATAAAGCATGTGGTGTTCCTGATTGTATGTCTTGTGCTTTTAATCTGTTGTTTGCTTATTTTAATGGTAAGCATGTTTCTAATGATAAGACTACTCCTCGTCAGCATGTGAATAATAGAAAGCATGATAGGTCTAAGACTGCTAGTCCTCCTAAAGCTAGAAAGGAGACATTTGTGCCTAAGCCTAAACAGAAATTTGTCAAGGCTGTTCACAAGGTCAAATGTTCAGTCATTGAGAACGTTGAGAATATTGAAATTAAGAATGTTGTTTTGCCTGATAAAGGCCAATTTTACAAGTATGCCGGACCCAGCCAAGCTTGGGTTCCGAAGAAGGTCTAATCCATTTGTATTGCAGGGCATTAAACAGGTACAACCGGTAGTGTGGATTCTTGACAGCGGATCGTCAAGACATATGACCGGAGATAGAGCCCTGCTATCAAATGTGGTTGAGAAAGCTGGCCCAGTGGTTACCTTTGGAGATAACAGCAAAGGTTTAACGGAGGGATATGGCTGTTTGCTAGCTGGAAATGTTATCATTGAAAATGTATATGTTGTGCAAGGACTTGAACACAATCTGCTTAGTATTAGTCAGTTCTGTGACAACGGCTACAATGTTTTATTCGACAAGCTGAAGTGTCAGATTCTGCACAAGAAAAGTGAAAAACCCTCCTTAATGGGAATCCGGAAAGGAAATCTGTTCGTAGCTGACATGAACTCTGGAAGCAATCTTGAAGTCAATTGTTTCTATGCAAAGGCATCGTCAGATGAGAGTTGGCTATGGCACAAGAGACTTTCTCATCTCAATTTCAAAACAATGAATTCTCTTGTCAAAAGAGAATTGGTAAGAGGTCTGCCTCAGCTGGAATTCTCTCCAGAAGGACTATTTGAGGCTTGCCAGAAAGGAAAGTCAAAGAAAGCAAGTCACAAAGGCACTGACACATCTTCCATAACTGGTGTTCTGCAATTATTGCACATGGATTTATTTGGTCCAGTTAATATCCTTTCTATGTCAAAGAAGTGTTACTATCTTGTGATAGTTGATGACTATTCCAAGTATACGTGGGTTTTATTTCTTCACTCTAAGGATGAAACACCACAAGTTGTGATTGATCATATCAAGATGATTGAGTTAGATTCTAACGTCCCTGTTAGAGCAATAAGGTAAGATAATGGGACAGAATTCAAGAATGCACTTCTCAATGGATTCTGTACAGACAAAGGGATTACCAGACAATTTTCAGCTCCTAGAACCCCTCAGCAAAATGGAGTGGTAGAAAGGAAGAATCGTACATTGATTGAAGCTGCAAGAATGATGTTAAGTGAATCAGGTCTTCCAATGTACTTTTGGGCTGAAGCTGTCAATACTGCATGTTATACTCAGAATCGAACTCTAATCAACAAAGACTTCATTAAAACTCCTTATGAGATTTTGAATGAACAGAAACCTTCTATCAAATACTTTCATGTATTTGGTGCCAGATGTTTCGTGCTCAAGGATGGAGATGATCGTCGTGGTAAGTTCGAGGCAAAGGCATATGAGGGTATTTTTGTTGGATATGGAAGAAGATCATATAGAGTGTATATCATTGATCAACACAAAGTAACTGAAAGTGTCAATGTTACATTTGATGACACTAAACTCCCTAGTATCCAAACTGAAGATCCTTCTGAGAAACTGAAGTTTGATGATACGTCAGATTCAGAATCAGAACATGGTCAAGTACCTGAGGTTGTTGCTGGTGAAGAACCTGTTAATCCTGATGATACTCAAGGTAATAGTGATGGAAACTTTGGCAACAATGGAGATACCACTGCTACTGACGGAGAATCTTCAAGTCAACATGGCAACAACTCAGGGGGAGATGCTGAAGGATCATCTAGTAGGACACAACATCACAATGAATTTCAAGGCGAATCATCAAGATCAAATCTTCCAAGACAGACTGTCTAGAATAAAGCTCACCCTTTTGAGTTGATTATTGGTGATCCAGATGTTGGAGTCAGAACTAGACGTGCTACTCAAAATGAGTGTCTGTTCTCAGGATTTCTTTCTGAGATGGAACCTAAGAAAATTGAAGAAGCACTGACTGATCCAGATTGGGTGATTGCTATGCAAGATGAACTCAATCAGTTTGAAAGTCAACAAGTCTGGCAACTGGTACCTAGGCCTGTACACAAGAAAGCTGTTGGTACTAGGTGGGTATTCAGGAATAAACTAGATGAAGATGGTGTGGTTACAAGAAACAAGGCAAGACTGGTAGCTAAAGGGTATTCTCAAGCTGAAGGCATTGATTATGATGAAACCTATGCTCCAGTGGCTAGACTTGAGGCCATCAGGATATTTCTGGCATTCGCAGCATTTTCAAACTTTAAAGTTTATCAAATGGATGTCAAGAGCGCCTTTCTGAATGGAAAGCTGGATGAAGAGGTATATGTAGAGCAACCTCCTGGTTTTGAAGATCCAGATCATTTGGATTTTGTCTTCTTTCTTTTCAAGGCTATCTATGGGCTAAAACAGTCTCCAAGAAAATGGTATGACACTCTCTCTGAATTTCTTATTGAAAATAGCTTTATTAGAGGTGTCATAGACAAAACTCTCTTTTCTAAAACACATAAGAAGGATACTATATTAGTCCAAGTCTATGTGGATGATATAATATTTGGGTCTACTAATGATAATCTCTGTAAGAGATTTGCTAAGTTAATGCACAGCAAGTTTGAAATGAGCATGATGGGAGAGCTGAAGTTCTTTCTTGGATTACAAGTAAATCAAAGGTTAGATGGAACATTTATTTGTCAATCCAAGTATCTCAAGGAACTCCTCAAAAAGTACAATCTAGAGCATTCTGCATCAGCAAGGACTCCATCAACTACAGCTGTCAAGCTTGGACCATGTGAAAACTCCATTAAGGTAGATGTCACAAGCTACAGAGGTATGATTGGCTCGTTACTCTATCTTACTGCAAGTAGACCAGATATTATGTATGCTACATGTTTATGTGCAAGGTTCCAAGCGGATCCTAGAGATATTCATCTCGTTGCTGTTAAACGAATCTTAAGATATCTTAAGGGAACACCAAATCTAGGTATTTGGTACCCTAAAGAATCTGGTTTTAACCTTGTTGGATATACAGATTCAGATTACGCAGGAAGTGTTGTTGATAGGAAAAGCACCTCAGGAAGTTGTCAATTCCTAGGAAGCAGGCTAGTCTCATGGTACAACAAGAAACAACAAACAGTTTCCAACTCAACGGCCGAGGCTGAATATATTGCTGCTGGAAGCTGCTGTGCTCAGATCTTGTGGATTAGGAACCAACTACGAGACTATGGCTCTGTATTGAACAAGATTCCTATTTTATGTGACAATACAAGTGCAATAGCCATCACCAACAACCCTGTGCAGCACTCGAGGACAAAGCACATTGACATCAGGTATCATTTTATTAGAGAGCACGTCATGAATGGTACTGTTGAACTATTTTTTGTTCCAACAGAAGAACAAATAGCAGATATTTTCACTAAACCACTTGACGAATCCACATTTACCAGATTAGTTGGTAAATTGGGCATGTTGAATAGTTTTAGTGATTAATTTAGTTAATATCTGTGATCTGTTCTTGAATGAATTTACAAATGAATTTTTCATAAATGAAAAATTCATTTGCAAATTTATTTTATCATTTTATCATATTTCTTGCTTATTTCTATGTAATATATATTATCTTATCTATTTTTATTTTCCCTACTTGTTAATTTAAAATATCTCAGAATATTTTATTTCCTCTAAAAATATTTTACTATGAATTTTATTTGCTAAAATTCAATAGAAATCTATTTTTGGAATAAAAAATAATAAATTCTGATATATTGTCTTTGTTTCTGTAAATATTATAGGTCTGTATTTCAGTTTTACCATTTTGTAATATAATTTCAGTACATTTATAGAATCTGTACATATTTGATTGTATTTCTACTAAAATGACAATCGGCAAGACAATTGAAATTGTCTTGCTGAAAGTCATTTCGCTATATAATTGTCATATTAGTGTTTTTCAGTATAGTTTATACTGGCAAGACAATCGGTATGACTATCAATTGTCTTGCCAGTTATAAACAATATATATATATATATATTTTCTTTTATTTTATACTGGTATGACAATCGGTATGACTATCAGATTGTCATACCAGTTATATATACTCAGTGTTTATTTTGTTATTTCCTTTATTTCTGTTGATTTTTTCTTTTCCTTCTTTTGCCTGGTATGACAATCGGTATGACAATCCAGGATTGTCATACCAGTTGTCATATAAAGGAGTTTGTTTGTTTTGTTTTAAACCATTTTCAACAGTTCATTTCTTCTCAAAAATTTGAACAGTTTTTGTCTTCAGTTTCTCTCTTCTCTCTCTTCGAACTGCTTCCTTCCTTGCTCGAGTTTTTACTCAGCAAACTGAATCTTCACTCCTGTGATATATACTTACATATATATACATACAGGAGTGCTGTCAAAATTTTCAAATTTTTTTTATATATATCAGTTTGCCCCTTCAAATTCAATTTGTGTTTGTTGATTTTGAACTTTTTATTTTTATTTTAATTTCTGATTTGTGTCTTTTGGTTTTTCAAAACTGCGTTTGTGAGTTAAGAATTTTAACGAGATACATTTCTGTCTAAATTTTTCGATTATAATTAATTTAATTCGAATTATTAAATTAATTTAATTAATTCGAATTTTCTTAATATTATTCTTAAAATTCTGAAAAGCGTGTGTCTTATTATTATTTTAAATGGCTCTCAATTTCCAAATTGTCGCGCATAATCAGGTTGGTTATTTTAATCCGGAAAAATGTGATGTTGAAAAATTTAAGCCATGGATTAGATTTTTAAATGACCATTCGATTGTTAGCTCTGCTATTAAATCAAATGTGATTTTAAACGTCGATCTACTTAGACTGATTTGCACAACCTCTACTGTGGCCGATGATTCAAAATCTTTTTCATTCACCGTCGCAAACACACAGTATGTAGTTGATGAAATAGTCGTCAATCGTGCGTTAAATTTTCCACTAGACAATTTCTGTAATTTACCCTCTGAAAATGATATCACAAATTTTTTCAATGCTATTCACTATCAGGGGGTGATCAATTTAACCAAACTTTCTAAATCAAATTTGGTGTCTGAATGGGATATTTTCTTCGATACACTTTCCAAAGTGTTTGCCAACTGCACAAAATCCAATTTTCATAACATCACTTCCACTCTGCAGTATATTGGTCTGGCGGTTGTTTTCAATCAAAGGATCAATTTTGGCAAACTACTTTTTCCCATTCTCTTGAGACGTCTAACTTCTGCTTTACGTGATCATTCTACAAATCGTAGGGTATCATGTTACTATGCTCATTTTCTCATGCTTATAGCAGATCATCTTCTCACACCTGAACACAAAGCCCTTTTTGCTAACTCTGCAGTAACCGAACCCCCTCCAGTTAGCAAAAAGATTTACACTCGCCAAGACACAACCTTCAAATTCATGCAAGTTCCAGTACTTGTATCTACTTTCATGGCCACTTATATTCCTTTACCTATTTTCAATCTTCCCGGCCATGAACAGCAACCTCAACCTCCAGTGGTTCAAGCCACCCAGGCTCCTCAAACATCAGATGCTCTTCCATTACAGGTAGTAATTCCTCACTCTCACTCCCTTCCTACTTCTGTTGAAAGACCCCCAATGGTTGATAGGGCTGACCATGAAGTTGTAGAACCACAGCTTCAATCCCAGGTCATAGAGCCAAACACAGAGTCACATTCTATCTCAACCTCTCCCCCACTGTCTAAAATGTTACCCAGAAGATTACTAGGAAGTAGTACATTGTTAAATATGAGTGAACCCTCAGCTCTGCCTCCTCCTAAGAAAAGAAGAACATATTCTGATGTATCTGAAAGCCCATCCTTGTCCTCCCAACAGGACATGGACTTTGAAATGGCCAATAAACAGTTACTAGAGGCATTCTCTCAACAGGATGCATCTATTGAAATTCGCCATAGGGCCATGGCATCTTGTACTGAGTCAAGCACAATTCCATTACTCACAATGGAACCATACACTTCCCCAGATCATACTCAGGACACACAGCGAGGAGTGCACGTAGAGTCGGTTACAGTGCCTGCCATAGTTACGGCAGAAGAGCAGTCACATGCTTCAGAGGGAAAATCTGACTTTCCGCCATCTTTAATAGAGTCATTTTCTCCCCTCCCAGATCCAACACCTCTGGCTCCCTTATGGGATTCTCCACTCACAGATTTATCTGGAGAAAGTGGAGGGCAACTCGGTCAATCTATCCCTGAAGCAATTCAGACATCTATTCCAAAAGATTTGATAGTATTGACTGAGGATCGGGACTCGCGAATTCCCATTGCACCACCACTGACCTCTCTTGAAGAGGCTAGGGTGATTTTTAATGCAGGTACAGAAGAACAGCAACAGGAAGACTCCTCACGAGCAATTATATTGAGAGAAACACATGCACGTGAGGTGAGTGAACCAAACACGAGTGAAATTCAGGTGAGAGCACACACAGACACTGATACTGTAAACCTGTTAGCTCAGATTGCTGCCCTAAAAGAAGAACTTGCTAAAAGCCAAGCTGAAGCTCAAGCATTCAAAGCACAAGTGGTTGAACGGTCTTCTTCTTCCACCTCTGTCAACAATCAGCTTGCAATCATAAGGAATGACATCTCAGATCTAAAGACCACTGTAATACCAAAGCTCAATTCTATTCAGGACACTCCAACTTTATCAGCTGATGACATATCCAACTTCTGCTCTCTACACACAAGAATGACTTCTCTTGAAGACCTCGTTGAGATGAATCATTCACTAGACTCCTCAAGATTTCTAAAGATAGAGACGGGCATGGAACATCTCAATGAAGGGATGAAGCACCTATATTTCATGATCAAGAATTCTCATTGCCCTAATGAAGAACAAAGAACTTATTTTGAAGGACCGTCTGGTGGAGGATCAGGCTCTGGAGGTGATGGAGGTTCCAAAGGAAAGTCAGTAGAGGATCCCTCAACTAAGGGGGAGAAAAAAGGGAGTAGTGCCAAAAGGAAAGAAAAAGATACCTCTGCTGGAAACAAAGGAAAGGCTGATGATGTCTACTACAGTGGAGAACAGGATGATTTTGATATTTTTGACATTCCCACTGAACCAGTTCAGGAAGATAAAGATGGGTTATTTGAAGCTGAAGAGGAAAGTGATTTTGGAGAATGGGAAGAAGAAGCTCAAGTGGATCCTATGTTTGAGAAAGAATTTCAGAAGGAGCAGTCAGAGATGAAAAGAAAAGAAGCTGAACTCAAGAAGGTCTCTCAGATCATTGACATGAGAAAAGACATTCAAAGAACAGAAACTCTTCAAAAGCAACGTCTTCATGACATTAAGGCTCAAGAAAGGAGAAGAAATGTCAGACTAAAGATTGGTGAAAAATGGGATGAAGCTAGGAGAGTACTTGATATGCCTCAGCTGAGCACTAACAATGATAGGCAGTTCTTACATCTTCTTGACAAGCTGGAAATCTCAAATCCTAATAATGACATGTACATGAATGTTATCAAGACTGAAGTCTCAAGGATCACAGCTGCTTTTGATAGATCCCTAAATGAGATGATCATTTTTGTATATTGTCAGAGTGAAGGATCATTCAAGGTGTCACTTCATCTATTTGAGAATCGTTCTTTGTCAGAGATTTGGGTTCTTTTAAACAAAGTCAAAAGAAGCTCAGAATTGAATGAAGTTCTTCGAGAAAGGCTTAAAGAGTTTGCCAGCAGGGCTAGTCCTCAAGTGGTCAACAATCCTCATCAGGTGAGATTCTTTAAGTCTGATTGTCTTCAAATCTGTCAGCTAGATGTACAATCTCTTAAAGACTACTCAGCTAAGCATCTGGTCTGGATGGAACATCATTTGAGAACTGCTGGATATTCATCCATGTTGAAGACTCAAGCTGCTGACTTGATTCAAGCTTATTGGGAAAAGAATGTTAAAAGGTACAATCAACTCAAGAATAAGCTGAAGTCAGTTGGAGTTCAACCAGTCAGACCAGCAAGCTTCACTTCAGAAAAGGATCGTGTCTTTGACAAGGAATTGCTGCAAGATTTAGAAGAAGGTGAAGTCAGAAGAGAAGACAACTGAAGTCAATTAGCTCAAAACTCAATGTAATATGATTAGAGCTTTATGAATCAAGATAGTCTAATGTAGTTATATGTTCAGGCTAGAGGAACATCTATCTTGTATTCACTTATAAATTTCATTTGGAATCTGGAAAATGTTAAATATAATCCAGAACTTTTCTACTATTTACTTTACATTACTGTTTATATCTTTTTCTTATTTGTTAGTTGAGTTATCCTCTAGGTATTTGTTGTTATTGTCTAACAAGCAAATAGGGGGAGATTGAAAGGCATATGTCATAGCCTACTCATTTATTCGAGTATTTAACTCAACTCAAATAAGAATGTAATAAGTAAATAGTGGATCTATCATCAGAGAGATCTCACAAAGTAACATCTGTCAAAGAATAAAGAAACATTGTTCATCTGCAGACTTGAAGATTCACTGGAAGAAGTTCAAGAATTTGATCATGCCTCAGTGATATAAATCAAGATCGTGGATTTAATCAAGTGACAGAGATCTCGTCAGGGTATCATTTATTACAAGGATTCAATCAGAATATCAAAGTCAAGACATGAAGAAACGTCACGGAAGTTAGTCACTCATGAACCAGACAGTACATCGAGTGTCAGCATTGAAGTGGCGGAATTGATTCATAAGTCTCAGTGACTTTCAGAAGAATGGATGCTGCTCAGGGTTAGTATTAATTCTCTATTAATTAATTAAGTCATATAATTTAATTAAGAAAATAAATTATATCTGCAAAGATTAATTTATTGATTAATTGAATTAAATTGATTAATTAATTTAGAATTAATATTAAGGATTTACAAGATTTTAATTGGTTTAAAATCTGCTTAAATTCAGCAAGACAATTCATTTGAACTAGTATGACAATCGGTATGACAATTGATAGTCATACCGAAAGTCATGCCAATACATTTAATTGTCTTATTAGAATTTCTGTTTAGATTAAAATCTGTTATTAATTCAGCAAGACAATTTATTTGAACTAATATGACAATCGGTATGACAATCAATAGTCATACCGAAAGTCTTGCTAGCTCATTTTAATTGTCTTGCTAGTTGTAAATTTTGTCATACCGAAAGTCTTGCTGGCCAAAGAGATTGTCATGCCAGTACATGTTTACATTCGGCTGTTTGATAAAAAGGAGCAGAAGTCTATTATTTCACAATCGAAAAAAACAGAACAAAAACTCAAGAACAAAAGAAAAAGGAGCAGAAAAATATTTCATCTCATCTGCAACTTCAAGATCAATTTCTAGATTGTAAAGTTAAATCCAATCAACTAGAAATACTTATCTTGTTCTTGTGTATCAATCTAGCGGATTAAAATCCCTAGAACTTAATCTCAAATCACATTTAGCATTTGATCTTTTAATTACAAAAATAGAAAAAGTTCATGTCGAATTTATTCTAGATTTGTAATAATTGATTTGAGATTAATCCCTTGTAACCAATACCGTAGTTGTAACACCTTTCAAGTTTAATAAAAGTTTTATTTAACTTGAATTTTGTTTCACAATTTTATTCCGCATTTTATTCGACTAAACGGTATTGTTTGCATTCAACCCCCCCTTCTACAAACAAATTGGGACCTAACAATCGGTTTTATAATGCGCGCAACCGAATTAGCCTCTTACGCCACCTCAATAGGCCTACTCTGGCCCAAATGTATCCCATATCTGACCGTTTTATCCAGTTTTCAAAACATTGGTACCTATCTCACATATAAAATCTGTTTCACAAATCATTCCATTCGAGACAGGTACCTTTCGAAGTTACTTTTCCCCAAAACAATTTGAAAATAGTGAATTATAGCTACAGGGGATACGTAACTTAAAACATTTCTGTTCCATTACGAGAATAAAACATTTAGCTATTCATATGCACTGAACCATAAAAGAATGGTCAGGGGTACTTGCCTTGCAGAGCTTTACGACCATCTCTAACTGATTTTGATAGACTTGAACGTTCAGGCTCTCGTGGAAAAATGACTGTCTCACTAGAAGACATCCCTGCTTCGCAGCAATCTATCTCAAGATAGTATCCAAGACACTCAGGGTTCTTTGCTCGGGAACCTCGAGGCACTAGTCGACTGATCACTAGATTATCTTAATTCGATATCAATTCCTGAGTCCTTCGACCAGAACCTACAGAACCGAAATACCCTACATTAGACATCCAGGTATGCTTGACATATCCTCAATAACAAATCTACCCAATCGATATCAATTCCCGACTCGTACTTATAAGTACTATTATAATACGTACAACAATCAGGGTTCATGTACTCAACACTCGACTCAGTAACCATTTTCGGAAACACATATACTTGTCGCTTTAGAAAACAGGGTTGTCAACTATAATTTATAAAATATGTTCTTACGACACGTAGGTGCATTTTGTAAAATAGGGTTATTAACCATATACCACAATATGTAAGCAGGTTCGCATAACATTTATTTATAAATATATAACTATGTACACTTGACTGATATTCCCGATATTTTACAAGGTACGCTTCCGAAATTTGGGCAGCATCTCCTTTGCTTATTGGACTACCCGTCGAGCAAAATCGACGACACTTCATAACAACAACCAATCAATCCTACAATCCCGAACTTCACAATTCAATTCAAGCACCAACCAACAATTACAATTCCAATCATAATTCAGCAAGCAACCAATCGATCCAAATAATTCCCGAACTGAATTATTTAAATACTATTACTTTTTATTTTGACTATAATAATATACGAACTAAATTATTTATTTTAAAATATTAGGACTCAGAATTATATCATCACCGTCCACCGTCCGCTCGTCGAAATTCATCGCGGACGGCGGTAAAATCCACGGGTATCCGATTAAATTAGGATTCCTAACGCGAATTCCACCGATTAAAATAGTTATTTCCGTGCAAATAAATTATTTCACAAAACCTTAATAAATTCATCCTGCAGGAAAATAACAGTTAATTTCAGAATTAATCGAATTAGCACAACCAACAGCAATCCAATACACACACAGCACTGCACGATACACACATGCCATACACGCGTGTTAAGCACGCACACGCACAGAACAGGCCACCGCGCCGGAAAACCGGCAGCAACCCAGAAGACAGAAAAAAAACCACAACAAGCTCGACTGAAATATACACGCAACGAACATACATACGCAACATATGCTCGAGCAAGATGCCACGCGCCACAACACTCTCCTCGCCGGAAAAGCGAGGGAAGGCGACAACGGCAATCGGAAACAAGGGAACAACCAAAATCGCAACACAGAACTCAAACACAATACACATACACACACGTGTATATATATGTATAATAATCTATCTGGAAGCAAATAATGGCATCACTGGCTAACCGGAAATCAGAACCACGGCGGAGCTCCGGGAACAGGGGAGAGAGAGGATGAAATAGGGAGAAAGACGAGAGGATAAAGAGAAAGATGGTTTTATTATGATTTTATTATACTAAAAAAAAATCTGCCACACATAGAAAATGTGCAGAAGTTTGACACGTATCAATTAAAATTTCTGAGAATCAGACACGTGGAAATAAGGATAAGTACGAACTTTCTGCAACCTGGTTTTGTCCCGCAATTTGTTTTTAACGAATAAATTTGCGGGTGAAAATAACCCAAAAAATTGCCAAACTAATTTTAAATATCTCAGAATAATACAATACGAATAAAATAAAAGTTTCATAATTTTTAAATCATTTTTGAATCGCACATCATACCCGCATTTATCAATTAATGAATCGGGCTGCACATAAAACAATCTCAGAAAATTATAAAAATAGTCTTAAAATGTTACAAATATTCCGAAGTAAATAAAAACGTAAATTTTGAAATTTTAAAACAATTTCTAAAATGCACTTTATACCCGCTTTTTAACAAATAATGAAACGACGCGCGGGTGAAACGAATTCCGAAAACTCCCAAAATAATTTTAAAATTCTCAAAATAATACGTACTTAATAAAATATAAGTTTCATAATTTTTGAAGATTTCCATAATTAAATATAGATTTTACCATTAAACACACTCAGAAAATCATTTAAAAATAAATAATTAATGAAATATTGATTTCTCAATTTTATAAATTCCTAAAAATAATTATTGAAATTATAAAGCCAAAAAAATAATTTTAAAGACATTTCAATTATTTATGCAAATAAATTTGTATTAAATCCACTTTCAAAAATGAAAACAATTCAGCATACTTAACAAATATATTACACGAACAATCCTGGATACCAAAATCACCTATACAGATAAAATCCATAGCTGACAGAAGCTATACACTTATATTATTCATTTAATAATTCCATAATTATGCATTTAAATAATATAAAAATACACGAGTCGTTATATCCTTCCCTTCTTAAAAAGATTCTGTCCTCAGAATCTAATTTAACTAAACAAGTGAGGATATTTGTCAAGCATATCTGACTCTAACTTCCAGGTAGACTTTTCTACTCGGGGATTTATTCATCGCATACTCGCTATAGACATAAATTCATTACGGAGGACTCACTCTTAACGATCTAGGATTTGGATCGATTATTCCACGCAGAACAAAATTGGATGAGAGCCCATTGGCTTTTATTTAATGGCTTGATTCTGAATCAGATATATATCATCTTAATATTGATATGCAAGACACATTATATATATATATATATATATATATATATATATATATATATATATATATATATATATATATATATATATATATACTGCAACTGCAGCAGCCACGTCCACTTATGGCAACTATACTTATATTTACCAATACTGTGAATGACTTACTATATTGAGGACTCAACTTATCCCTTATGTTCAACTTACCCAATCTCTGTCAGGGTAAAACTTTTATCTATACCCCGATCCTCATTCTATCTATTCATATTGCTTCGATAAAATCCGCTTTCTTTCTTTGTCTATTCCGAGTGGTTTCAACTCTCTTCCGAACCAACTCCACTACACTCTTGAGGTACTGAGCTAATTCAGGATTTAGTAATATCTCTACTTCCACTTTTTCTCACTAGAGTGAGGACCCACGCTTATGGCCCTACAAGACTTCACAAGGTAGCATTCTATTACTAACATGATAACTATTATCATAGAAACTCAATCCATGGTAGGTGATTATCGCGGTTCACATTTTATTTCCATCATATATATACTCTCCACATATCTTATATTGTCTGAATCATCTTCTTACTTTGATCCTCTGTCTAAGGGTAATAGGTAATACTGATTTTCAAGTTAACTTCCAACATCCGATCACTTCTTACTCATTTTCATCAATTAAGGTTGGGAAATAATCTTATATATTAACTTCTCACCACCTTTAGATACTCAAATTCAATTCCCACAGTTTCCTATTCTTGATTCATAGCTTCTTCTTAACATTTCTTGATTCCTTCCATTCCCTCTGACTAAAAAGTGATCTCATACAACTATTCTCCACTATCTCCAAGTACTTAAATCTTCAATTTCTCACTTCCTCCATTCTTCTGTCAACTCTTCAATGATCTTAATAATATTCAATTTTCTTTTCTACTCAAGACATCTATCCCTGAATGAACCCTTCCTGGTAGGTAGTCACTTAAACAACCATAGCTTATAATGAAATTTAATCAAGTTCTTATACTTTTGAAGCTTAGTATACAATTCCTACTTCTCAACCTTTCGTAGACACTTCTTTAGGCTTTCAACTTGACCTTCCTTAGCCCTTAGATGGGCGAGGATGTTATCAATAAATACGATTATAACATGCAAGCACTCCTAATATACCATATACCTTATTTTCTTATAGACAATTAATACACTCGTTACTCCGTCTATTATTACCAAAACTTACAGCACTCATAACCCATTCTATGCAGGGTTACTTATTCTTATTCGTCGACTTTTCTAACTTCTGATAATCATCATGTAACTTCATACATCCATCCTTCTTTCCTATAAATCACATTGGTACACAACACAGAATACACCTATTATTCTTTCATCTCCCAATTCAGAAGTTTCCTTCTCAATATCCCTTACATGTGCTAGTTACACCTTCTCTTCTTGCTTATGTCCTTGAATACTTATCCTAATATTAGCTTCAATGGATATTATCGTTTGCTTCTTCCGATAATCAATTATTGTCCTGGTTCCTTATCAGGGTCTTAAACAGCTACACTTTTAACCACATTACAAGTCTTAGCCTTGGCTGTACTAGACGTCAAACCTTTTAATGCACTACCTCCCATGCTATCTCGGGAAGTACTTCTACAATTCTTGGCAACATGCCCTACCTTGCGACAGTTATAACAAACGACTCCTGGATTTTCCACCTTACATTCGGACGCATAATGTCCCTTCTGACTACACCTAAAACATTCAGTATTTGCTTTACATCTCCCACCATGTTTCTTACCGCATTGATTACACTCCGATATATGTGATTTAACCGAATTGGCTTGAGTAGAGCTAGCTGAGGTTTTACTAATTTTATTTAAAGTAATACTTTTCTCTCTAAATTCTTTATTCTTACTTATTCCGACCTTTTTATGAGACTTCTGACTGGATCCTTCTTGACCTGATGCTTCTTTCATATCATCAATCTTTCGCTTCTTATCTTCTCGTTCTCTAGTGGCTAACTTCTGATCAAATTCAATTACTAAGGCGGCCTGAACTACGGAAGGATACGTCTTGAGTTGCAATGCCACCACTCCACTATGAATTTCCAGCTTCAATCCTTGTTGAAACCTCCTTACCTTTTGAGCTTCAGAGCACACATAATCTGGTACAAATCTAGCCAACTCTGTGAACTTAGCCTCATACTCAGCTACACTTCTGTCACCTTGCTTCAGTTCTAGAAACTCAAATTCTATTTGGTTCCTCACACAGTCAGGAAAATACTTTTCCAAAAATAACTCAGTAACCCTAGCCCATGGAACAGGGCCTTCTCCTTCTAACGCTTTGGTTGACTCCCACCAGTAATTTGCTTCATTTTTCAAGAAATAGCTCGCGTAATCAGTCTTAAGATTCTCACTTATTTGAACAAGATTAAAAGCTTTCTCCATCTCTTTTAACCATGCTCCAGCAGCTACTGGATTAGGTTCACCTTTAAACTCAGGAGGATCATTTTGGTTCACTCCTTGATGTTGCTGCTGCAACAGTAGTTGCTGCTGCAACAGTAGTTGCTGCTGCTGAACCTGTTGGATTAACTGTAACTGTTGTTGCTGCTGCTGGCGCAACAAGTATAGAATTTCATTTATAGCTGGACCCTCCGTAAAACTACTACTATTTCCTTTAGACTGGGTAGCTTTCTTGGGTGGCATCTTCCTGAAATATAAATGAGTTTATTTAATAACAAAAATATTTGACAAAAGGTATCACCGTTTAAACGGTGCACCTGTATCAGGAAAATGCTGTCCAATCACAGTACCCATGTCTTTAGTATCGGGGTCCATTTACAAAAGAAATTTAGATTAGCAACATTAGCAACAGTAGCAGTAACAGAATCAACAACAATTCAAGAAATCTAAAGTACCAAGAAACTAAATACCGTAGCACGGTTCCTCAATATAACAACAACTAACCAACTTCCCATCACTATTCAAGTACAACATCTAAATTTCTCCAACATACCACAAAAGTCGGCTGAATATATTAGTCACACACTATGTAGAACAAGCCAATAAATTGAGTCAAGCTTAAGGGACACTGACTCTACTAAGCGTTATCATCCATGTTTCAACCAATCCTTCTTCTAAGGATGATTTCATATCACCCGAAAGTAGCCCATCAACCATTGATTTACTTTTCCTGAAGCTATAATTCCATCATTAGGTCCTGAACTCTCACGATTACCATTACTCCAAAGTAATATCTTAATATAGGACTCTCGTTCCTTTTCAACAGTCGCTTTCACTTGCTTTTAATAACGAGAACCATCTAATCGCATAAATTCATTTCCATAGAACATCCAATGAAATTTCCGGCTCAAGGAAATCAAATAAGAAGAAACAATGAAGAAGAAAATGTAGGTGTGACTGAGAGCAACCATACAAGTACATAAGATGGCCAGTCTTAGTACCATACGGTCACAACACGTAACTCGGTGGCGTCCCACCAGACCCTTTCGTCACAAAGACAAATGGTCAATTCATATGCATTGTTTGCCCCAATCAACCGAAAAGTCACCAAAGAAAAGAACAATATTCAGGTAAGAAATTCACAAATAGAAAAGAAAGAATCTGATTTATAAGGAGATCAACAAGACCCTAAGTAGCTTACCTCAGGTTCTCAACTATCTCACAAGAGAGATAAACAACTTATGGAATAGGAAACAATTACTCTGAAGATAAAATACATTTAAAGGAAGAAATAAAAGAGTTCAAAGATGTCACCTCCCGTTCTGATCCACATTCACTACCAAACTTAGTCATCATAACAGCCCCTAACTATTATCACGCTATCCGAACTTACCAAGGTCACCCATTCTGACTAACCACATTCCTTGACACAGAAAATGCGATATTTAGAAATAACGGTGGCGTCTCCTCCGCTGACACAACAAGAGCCTGCTCACTGCTGAATCCTCGCAATCAAACTCGTTTTGTCGAGGGAAAACTAGAAATCTCTATCGAACATTATTAATAATACATATACGAAGGAGACGTACTCTAAACTAGGGCAGTTCCAGTCAATCCTCGATAATGTTAGGGTTACACTTCTGAAACCCTTGACTGAACTTCTAGACTCGCTCCTATGATTAAGTTGCTGACTTACATCTATCTACAAACCCTTCTTCACTCTTTTGACTCTACCCATAACCTAAATCAGGGACTCAAACCTGTAGCTCTGATACCAACTGTGACGGCCTCAACCCCGGGGTCAGGAGTTGACGTCATCAACAACAATAATAACAATTATAAATCAATCTAAAACATAACTATGACCCCTTTACCAAGACCTTTTCCAGGTTTAAGTATGACTCAGGTTAATCAACTAACACAACTTAAACTTACAACAATCATCTCAACGCAGCTAACTTAACACAGCAACTCAACAGACCACCCGTGGTCTAGCACAAACATCTCAGAGGAGTCTGACACGAAAGGAACCAGAACTTTGCCCGACTATCACCGAAGAATCTCCTAGGCATCTGCAATACATATATAAAACATTCTGCAAGGGTGATCAATTGCTTGCTCAGCAGTACCGCTATATGAATAACAAGCAAAACAGTTTAAAGTAAAGCAGTTATAGGAACAGAATTCATAACTCGTTAGAAACATGTAAAACAGGTATAAACTGGATATTAAAACTAGCATGCTCTGTAAAATAATGTCATCAATAGTGTATACCAAAGAATAATTCTAGCATGCCATTTTTATTTCTAAATCCGCTATATGAACTACTCATGCCCTTACGGGAATCACACAAAACCAAATCAGATATGTAGCGGATATGTGAAGACAGCTGATCAGGCTATCAACACCAGACGGCTCTAACTGCCATCCCATTTACCTGTTCCGGAACTCAGAGACTAGCTAGGTCTCTGACCTGCTGGACTAATCGGTTTTATAATGCGCGCAACCGAACTAGCCTCTTACGCCACCTCAATAGGCCCACTCTGGCCCAAATGTATCCCATATCTGACCGTTTTATCCAGTTTTCAAAACACCGGTACCTATCTCATTTTCAAAATCATTTATTTAGCCAGCACACATATAAAATCCATTTCGCAAATCATTCCATTCGAGACAGGTACCTTTCGAAGTTACTTTTCCCCAAAACAATTTGAAAACAGTGAATTATAGCTACAGGGGATACGTAACTTAAAACGTTTCTGTTCCATTACGAGAATAAAACATTTAGCTATTCATATGCACTGAACCATAAAAGAATGGTCAGGGGTACTTGCCTTGCAGAGCTTTACGACCATCTCTAACTGATTTTGATAGACTTGAACGTTCAGGCTCTCACGGAAAAATGACTGTCTCACTAGAAGACATCCCTGCTTCGCAACAATCTATCTCAAGATAGTATCCAAGACTCTCAGGGTTCTTTGCTCGGGAACCTCGAGGCACTAGTCGACTGATCACTAGATTATCTTAATTCGATATCAATTTCTGAGTCCTTCGACCAGAACCTACAGAACCGAAATACCCTACGTTAGACGTCTAGGTATGCTTGACATATCCTCAATAACAAATCTACCCAATCGATATCAATTCCCGACTCGTACTTATAAGTACTATTATAATACATACAACAATCAGGGTTCATGTACTCAACACTCGACTCAGTAACCATTTTCGGAAACACATATACTTGTCGTTTTAGAAAACAGGGCTGTCAACTATAATTTATAAAATATGTTCTTACGACACGTAGGTGCATTTTGAAAAATAGGGTTATTAACCATATACCACAATATGTAAGCAGGTTCGCATAACATTTATTTATAAATATATAACTATGTACACTTGACTGATATTCCCGATATTTTACAGGGTACGCTTCCGTAATTTGGGCAGCGTCTCCTTTGCTTATTGGACTACCCGTCGAGCAAAATCGACGACACTTCATAACAACAACCAATCAATCCTACAATCCCGAACTTCACCATTCAATTCAAGCACCAACCAACAATTACAATTCCAATCATAATTCAGCAAGCAACCAATCGATCCAAATAATTCCCGAACTGAATTATTTAAATACTATTACTTTTTATTTTGACTATAATAATATACGAACTAAATTATTTATTTTAAAATATTAGTACTCAGAATTATATCATCACCGTCCACCGTCCGCTCGTCGAAATTCATTGTGGACGGCGGTAAAATCCACGGGTATCCGATTAAATTCGGATTCCTAACGCGAATTCCACCGATTAAAATAGTTATTTCCGTGCATATAAATTATTTCACAATACCTTAATCAAATTCATCCTGCAGGAAAATAACAGTTAATTTCAGAATTAATCGAATTAGCACAACCAACAGCAATCCAATACACACACAACACTGCACGATACACACATGCCATACACGCGTGTTAAGCACGCACACGCACAGAATAGGCCACCGCGCCGGAAAACCGGTAGCAACCCAGAAGACAAAAAAAAACCACAACAAGCTCGACTGAAATATACACGCAACGAACATACATACACAACATATGCTCGAGCAAGATGCCACGCGCCACAACACTCTCCTCGCCGAAAAAGCGAGGGAAGGCGGCAGCGGCAATCGGAAACAAGGGAACAACCAAAATCGCAACACAGAACTCAAAAACAATACACATACACACACGTGTATATATATGTATAACAATCAATCGGGAAGCAAATAATGGCATCACCGGCTAACCGGAAATCAGAACCACGGCGGAGCTCCGGGAACAGGGGAGAGAGAGGATGAAATAGGGAGAAAGACGAGAGGATAAAGAGAAAGATGGGTTTATTATGATTTTATTATACTAAAAAAAAATCTGCCACACATAGAAAATGTGCAGAAGTTTGACACGTATCAATTAAAATTTCTGAGAATCAGACACGTGGAAATAAGGATAAGTACGAACTTTCTGCAACCAGGTTTTGTCCCGCAATTTATTTTTAACGAATAAATTTGCGGGTGAAAATAACCCGAAAAATTGCCAAACTAATTTTAAATATCTCAGAATAATACAATACGAATAAAATAAAAGTTTCATAATTTTTAAATCATTTTTTAATCGCACATCATACCTGCATTTATCAATTAACGAACCGAGCTACACATAAAACAATCTCAGAAAGTTACAAAAATAGTCTTAAAATGTTACAAATATCCCGAAGTAAATAAAAACGTAAATTTCAAAATTTTAAAACAATTTCTAAATTGCACTTTATACCCGTTTTTTAACAAATAATGAAACGTCGCGCGGGTGAAACGAATCCCGAAAACTCCCAAAATAATTTTAAAATTCTCAAAATAATACGTACTTAATAAAATATAAGTTTCATAATTTTTGAAGATTTCCATAATTAAATATGGATTTTACCATTAAACACACTCAAAAAATCATTTAAAAATAAATAATTAATGAAATATTGATTTCTCAATTTTATAAATTCCTAAAAATAATTATTGAAATTATAAAGCCAATAAAATAATTTTAAAGACATTTCAATTATTTATGAAAATAATTTTGCATTAAATCCACTTTCAAAAATGAAAACAATTCAGCATACTTAACAAATAAATTACACGAACAATCATGGATACCAAAATCACCTATACGGATAAAATCCATAGCTGACAGAAGCTATACACTTATATTATTCATTTAATAATTCCATAATTATGCATTTAAATAATATAAAAATACATGAGTCGTTATAATTAAGTTTAATCCAAGTGCTAATGCTGTCAAGTCAATCTATGAGGAAGGTTCAACCTCAGCACCTAGATCAAACTTAATTACTGAGAAGAGTTAACAGGTTCGCACAAAATCAGTAAATATTGGTTCAATGACTTAGAAATAGCTTAAACAAAAGTTGAAGAATTTACACATGAAAGACAAGAAGAAAAGACCTAGGAAAAATAGGAATGGCAAGGTAGGTGTTAATAAGAATGGTAATTATGTAATTCCTCCCAATGCACCTAGAAAGGCCTGTTTGAACTGTGGTAGTACTGATCATCTTGCTAATTCTTGCAGGAAGAATAAAGAGATAAATATTGTTCCCTCCAAATTAGAGTTTAGGAATAGAACAGTTAAATATTAACCACATAGTCCTTGTTTTCATTGTGGTAGTGTTTGACACTCTATTTATACATGTAAAATGTATCACAGTTTGTATTATGATTATTATAAACTGAAACCCTCTTTAATTAAAGCAAAATCTGTTTCTGCATGTATAAATACTAATAGTAAGGATGTTAACATTAACTCTGATAAAAAATCTTCTGCTGCATATGTTAACAAACTTAAAAAGGCCAAAAGATCCAAGCAAGTATGGGTCCTTAATAACACTAACTGATTTCAATTACTGATTGCAGGGTAACAAGAGGAATACTCTAATCTTGGACAGTGGATGCTCAGGACACATGATTGGTTATAAATCCATGTTATCAGAATTCGAGGAGAAAGCTGGTCCAAGTGTTTCTTATGGAGATGACAACTTAGGAAAAATCTTGGGATATGGCAAAATCAAAGTTGGAAATGTCATCATTGAAAATATAGCTCTAGTTGTAGGATTCAAGCATAATTCGATCAGTGTGAGTCAAATCTGTGACAGAGGTTACAATGTCAATTTCTATGAGGAACATTGTGAAATTGTCAGAAATTCTGATGACAAAATTATAATGACTGGTGTGAGACATGGTAGTTTATATGAAGCCAGGGTCTCCACAAATACTGATGAATCAAAAGTTTGTCTACTAAGTAGAACATCTGTGGAAGACAGCTGGAACTGGCATAAAAGACTTTGTCATCTCAACTTGAACAATATTAATGAACTTGTGAGGAAAGATCTTGTGAGAGGATTGCCCAATGCAGTGTTTACTCCTGATGGCTTATGTGACTCATGCCAGAAATCCAAGCAATGGAAAACATCTTTTAAGACTAAAACTGAATCCTCCATTCTTGAACCATATCATCTACTTCATATTGATCTCTTTGGTCCAATAAATGTTATGTCAATTTCCAAGAAGAGGTATGCACTCATAATTATTCATGAATATACAAGATACATATGAGTGTATTTTATGCACACCAAGGATGAATCTCCATCCATTCTTCTTGATCATGTGAGTGAGATGGAAAAAGGATCAACATACAAAGTAAAGATCATCATAAGTGATAATGGAACTGAATTCAAGAATAACTCTATGGAAAAGTTCTGCAAACTCAAGGGGATAAAACAAGAGTTTTCTACTCCTGGAACTCCACAACAAAATGGATTTATTGAAATGAAGAGTAGAACTCCCATATAAGCTGCAAGAACCATGCTAGAAGAAGCAAGATTGCCTACCTACTTCGGGGCTGAGGCTGTGCAAACTGCTTGCTTTACACAAAATGCAACATTGATCAACATGCATGGAAAAACACCATTTGAGATGGTGAAGGGAAAGAAGCCAAATTTGAAGTACTTTCACATTTTTGGTTGTAAGTGTTCAGTTCTTAAAACTCATCTGGAGCAGCTGACCAAGTTTAATCTAATATCTGATGAAGGAATTTTTGTGGGATATCCATTGTCTACAAAAGCCTTCAGAGTTTATAATCTGAGAACAAGAATAGTCATGGAATCTATACATGTATCTTTTGATGAAAAGAAGATAACATGTCTAGAAGATGCAGATGACCATGACAAATTGAGATTTGAAAATGAAGTACCATATGCTGAACTTTTAAATCCTGATCCTGATACAGTAAATCTTGATATCACTCAAAGCCTTGATGATCTATATGACAGTGGAAATTCTTCTAACACTGAAGCATATGTTGAGGGGGAGTAACATGATTCAAATCCAGAGACTTCTACAAGTGATTCAACTCAAGAAACATCAGTAGATAGATCATCAAACTCAAATTCCTCAAACTCTGATGAGTCAAATGATGATAAAAATGGGAACACTGATTCAGGGGGAACATCAGGAAATAGTAGTGGTACTAGTCAAAGAAATAAAAGAGAGTTTATGGATCAAGGGGAGGATCTTCTTCAAGGAGTCAACTTCCATCTGCAAGAAAATGGTCTCAGTCACACACACCTGACTTAATAATTGGGAACCCTGAAAGTGGTGTAAGAACTAGAAAAGCCACTTAAAATGAATGTTTCTACCTTTCTTTTCTATCTCAAACTGAACCCAAGAAGGTGGAAGAAGCTCTTCAAGATACTGACTGGGTTACAATAATACAAGATGAGCTTAATGAATTTAAAAGGAACAAAGTCTGGACTCTTGTACCAAGACCAAAGAACAGATCTGTAGTTGGCACAAAGTGGGTGTTCAGAAACAAAGCTGACAGTGAGGGCATTGTTACAAGGAATAAAGCAAGACTGGTTGCAAAGGGCTATTCACAATAAGAAGGCATTGGTTATGATGAGACTTGCTCCAGTTGCAAGGTTAGAGGCAATAAGGATCCTTCTTACCTATGCTGCTCACAAGAAATTTAAGGTGTTCCAAATGGATATGAAGAATGCATTCTTAAATGGAGAACTCGAAGATGAAGTTTATGTTGAACAACCTCTAGGGTTCATTGATCCAAAGTAACCAGATCATGTCTACTTAGTGGATAAAGCAGTCTATGGATTGAAGCAAGCTCCAAGGGCCTGGTATAAAACACTTGCTCTATTTCTGCTAGAGAGTAGTTTCACAAGAGGTACAATTGATAAAACTCTCTTTTATAAATACCATGGTAAGGACTTGTTACTAGTACAGATATATGTTGATGATATCATTTTTGGATCTACTAATGATAAACTCTGTGAGAGATTTGCAAAGCTAATGCAGTCCAGGTATCAAATGAGTATGATGGGAGAATTGAGTTACTTTCCGGGGTTACAAGTTAAACAGACTGATGAAGGGATCTTCATAAATCAATCCAAATACACCAGGAATTTGCTCAAAAGATTTGGAATGCAAGACTGCTCAACTGCGTCAACTCCCATGGCCACTGCATCCAAGTTAGAATTAAATACTGGTTCTTCAGTAGATATAACTAACTATAGAGGTATGATTGGCCCACTCCTATATTTGACTGCTAGTAGACCTGATATCATGTATGCTACTTGTCTCTGTGCAAGGTTCCAAGCTGATCCAAGAGAACCTCATCTATTAGCTGTGAAAAGAATTTTTAAGTATCTCAAAGGCACTATGAATCTGGGATTATGGTATCCTAGAGATTCAGATTTTAAACTAATTGGATATTCAGATGCTGCTTTTACAAGATGCAAAATAGACAGGAAAAACACTTCTGAAAGCTACCAATTTCTTGGTGGCAAATTAGTTTCTTGGTATAGCAAGAAACAAAAGTCAATTTCCACATCAACTGTAGAAGCAGAATATATTGCTTTAAGAAGCTGTTGTGCTCAGATTTTATGAATGAAGAATTAGTTACTGAATTATGGGTAGATTATTAAGCTATTCCTATATATTGTGATAGTCAAAGTGCTATTGCAATGACAGGAAATCCAGTGCAACATTCAATAACTAAACACATCAGCATCAGGTACCATTTCATATGGGAACATGTGGAAGCAAGTACAGTGGAATTGGTCTTTGTTCCAACAGATCAGCAAGTAGCATATATATTCACCAAGCCTCTCTATAAAGCTACTTTTACAAGATTGGTGAATGAATTGGGAATGATATCATGACATTTCTCAAACTCTGATAATTAAGACATAATTGCTGATAATTGAAGCATGGTATCTTATTATGTGTAAGTACTTGTTGGATACTTATTATTATGCTAAAGGTTGATGCCATGATAACATGCAATTAACTTCTATGATCCTTAGCTGATAGCTGTATGTTGAACTACTGATTATGCATATATGCTCTGATATTAGGTAAATTTGCTTTGACTAATAGATCCTGACAGTAGTTGCTAAATTCTGATATTGGTCAAACTAGTGTTGACTGATAAATCATGATAGTCATAATAAAAATACTGATAATTGTAAAACCATGATTGACTATTATATTTCATTGATCATTTTGAATTTATTCGAAATAAATGGTTATTAAGTATTTTTAATTAACAGTGAGTTAGTGGAATATCTTTTAATTGCTTGAATGGGTTATCTACTGCTGTAAGTGTCTATTAACACTTGATTACTTACATTGGGAATAGGAATCTGAAGAGAGAGATTACTTTTTATTTACCTAAATACGCGTAATCGTGTATACGTATTATGTTTAATTATTACATGGTTAATCAAAGAGTCTTTTCAGTTTCTATCTCCTCTGCTATAAATACAAACCCTCCACTTCCAAAACTTCTCACTGCCTTTTTCATTCACAAACTTCAAATATACTCAAATTTCTTCATTCAGCATTCTCAGAATCTATGGCCACTGTCTATTCTCTTACCCATGGAGTTTATCAACCAGTTGCTAATCCTGAATATGGAAGGCTATACTTTGACCCCTTTCATCTTAGGGTAATCTTTAATGGCCAAGATTATCCTCCATCCGGACTCTCACAGTCGATTTTTGATCGAATTGTCTGGGATGACACTCTCTCACTTCATCTTTTCCGAATGGACGTCCATTTTGAGGAGATGAGAAGAACTGAGAAGGTGTTAAGTGGCATTTATGTCCACTTAGAATGCTCTATAAAGGCTTGGATTGGAATTTTATACTCAAGGTATTTATATTTTTGATGTGTTTTGTAGTGTTTTTGCATTTCAGGCTTATATCATGAACTCAGGTGAACTGGCATTGATTTGATGCTAATTTGGTGTTAGGATGGTGTCAAGAAGATTGCTCGTGAAAATACCATCTCAAACCAGCAAGAAAATAAAAAGTAGAAGTTTTTCCAGAGAGTCAACGCGCCCGCGCTGTAGTAGCGCGCGGCCTCGCCGGGATGAATATTTGCAGCGCGGCCGCGCGCCGGGTCAGGATCACAGAATCCTGTTTCTACTCCAATTTTGTTCAGCCGGACTTCTACTCTGCATGAGATGCTATATAAACATAACTTATGATCATTTCTATAACAAGACGTACCGGAGCTTAAGGAGTAGGCGTAAGAAGACCGTATAGCACAAATCAACCAAGGCGAAGAGGATCTGGTTTATTCATGTGATTCTAGGTTATAAGTTGTAACTTTGGATGCTAGTTTTCTTATTTGTGAACCTATACTCTTGTTTCGTACTTGGTTTTATTATTTATTCAGTATAAAGACTACATTTATTATAACATGCTTTTATCGGAACCCACGTTGATGATGAGTCTGATTATGGGCTAATCGTTATCGTGGGGTTCTAGCGGATTTACTTATGGATTTCTTTAGTTAATTTGTTTTGATACCTTAGTGTGTGGTGATTGTATGATATCCTAGTATTGGTTGTGCTTATTCGTCTTATGAGCGTCGCGAACTTATAAGATAGCGTGTTAATCTCTAATGAAACGAAAGTGAATTTAGGGGTTTAGAACTTGCCATGCTAGCATAGGTTCATGTATTTGATATGCATGATTTATAGGTAATTTTAACCATCTTACTTTCCCTATGTAATCATGATAAATAACTTGTGCATTAAACCGTTATGTTGTCAAATCCTATAGACATATAGGGTCTCAATATAATTGGTGTCTATTAAGCTTTTATCTCTTTTGTGGGTGTCTGGTAGTATGGTATTCGTGCAACGAAAGTTGGCATTTAGCAATTTCGTGTTATCTGATTAGCTTCATCACCATTGCATGCTAAGGTTAAGAACAAAAAGGCTATTGAATGAAGTAGTAATGAAGTTATAATCCTATGTCTGTGTCATATAGTTAATCAATCATTTCTAATCTCTTAGATATTATTCTTTAGTATAATCTCTTAGTTAATTGTAGTTATAAACAATCTCAATTTGTTAATCATCTTAGCATTGGATAATAACCATACCATTGTTGCATAAGTGCATTGATTAAAATTAACCTAAACCAGTCTCTGTGGGAATGAACTAGAAATAATTCTATATTACTTACGATCGCGTATACTTACATGAAGATTAGCGCGTGTTTTCGTCCGAACAGAAGGCTGAGTAACGTCGCCTCGAGAAAGAACAATGTCGCCTCGAATAGTTGGCATTACAAGAGAATATAATTTCTCTTACAGGTTCTATGTCACGCATCTTCCATCATAGGGAAATGAAGAAGCTAGAAGATGAAAAGAGGCAGAAGAAGTCTGAGTAGATTGTTTTAGGGTTTTAGGTTTAAAATTCTATTAATCTTGTACTCGTCTTTTTAAATATTAATGAAAATATCTTTTGCCTTCTTTGACTCTTTAAGTGAATGAATGTTTACTGTCTTGTTTGTGCTTGAATGCTTATGATTGTTAATATTCAAATTAGTACCGCATGCTTAATTTCAGATATTTTCAATAGTGCATGTGAGAAACTAATCTCTGTTTGAGTTCATATGTTCATTACAATACATATTGAGCACATTACAAGAAGTAATCGATGCAACATAAGAAATTTATGAAAGATTTAATTCTAAACTCATGAGAATTATAATCTTTGAGTGTTATGTTCTATCAAAATTCTTTGAAACTTTCTTTTTCTCACCAAGAAAGTTGTCCACTCTCAATATAAACATCATAAATCTTATATCTTAAATTTCTTCTTACAACTGAAACACTTGAATCCATTTCTCAAGTGTTTCCAACAATCAAGTGACATAGTTCTTGAAATTATGCTCACCACTGAGAAACAATATTAAGTTGTGTTAGGAAATGAATAACACACATAGGGGGGGGGTGAATGTGTTTTACTGTTTTTGAGCTTTTCTTGAATGTTTATGGTTGAACAAAGTAAATTAATTCTTTTAGTGAGATGTGTTCATGCAGAATTTAAACTTGCAGAAAAATAAAGAACACAGATCTTCAAAACTCACTTAATTTTATATTAAAATTAAGACTATTTTGCTACAAAATTTCTAGGCTCTTTGTTGATAAAGATCTTAGCTTCTCCTTGAGAGTATTACAAGAAATTTGATCTAAATTGTTACAACTGACCAAAGGACCAATGTTAACTTTATAACTTAGTTAACTGCTGGTTTACACAGTGGATAATAAAACATGCTATTAGCTTTTCTAAACTGCCACTTGTCATTTCTATTTATAGAAAAACAGATCTTCCATTTCTGGCTTAGCATATCTTTAGCATCGGGTATTTACTTTAATCTTCCTCTATCAGTTAATCTTTGCCATTGATCTTGCACATTCTTCAAGCTGCTTTTTGTAGACTTGTCAATCCAGCTGTTGAATTGTTTGTTGATTATTTATCTTAGATACTGAACTGATCTGCAATTTGTACTTTGAGATTGTACCTCGAGATCTCCAGTTTAGGTTTATAAAACACTTGACATTTCAATAAGTATGTTGGCTTATCGAGATCTCTAATACTCTATATTTGGTTTGGCTTGTAGATGTCTTCAGTTCTCTATAAGAGATTTTAGGCTTGTCGAGATCTCTAGTCTTCACATCTTCACTTTGACTTATCGATAACTCTTAGTTCTCTAGTGGCTTTTTGACTTGTCGATATCTCAGAGTTCTTTAGTCAAATTTACCTTGTCGATATCTCAGAGTTCTCTAGTGAATTTTGACTTATCGATATCTCTGAGTTCTCTAGTGGAACTTGACTTATCGCTAACTCAGAGTTCTCTACTGAATGTAGACTTGTCGATAACTCTGAGGTCTCTAGTGAAGGAATGACTTGTCGATATCTCCAATCTTCAGTTCTTCAATTTGGCTTGTCGATATCTTCCTGAGTTCTCTTGTAGCTTTCCTGACTTCTCGATAAGCCATTCTGGAGTTCTCGAATGACTTCTCTATAACATTAAATCCGTGACTTGTAGAGATCTTGACTTAGAGTATTTTTCTCCAAACAGATTTATTCAACTCCAAGCTTCTTCAAAATTCTTCTAAGGCATGATCTTCTTCCAGATAGAATCCTTAAGCTTGATACTGTTTTGGGAAAAAGACTCCAGTATGCTCCTTTGTATTTTTACAGACTTTAAGTGTTATAAGTACAAAATATAAATTAAGATAACAATGCAACTTACTTAGGGTTGGCCCCAAGTTTAACTGATTACCAAAAATAATAGTTCATTAATCTCCTCCTTAGATCAGATGTCCAACTGGCTTGCTTCATACTTTGATCAGAGACACTAATGATATTGTTATCTCCAGTGATCTTTGATATCATCACTTATATATTACAATCTACCCCAACTTGTTCATTATGGAATTATGCACAAGTTTTGATTGATGATGTCAAAACTCTAGCTAAATGCATAATTTAATCTCCCCATCTGGTCTTTTTTTATGAGTTTGATCTTCTTTTGTGAGTTGCATTTAGATTTATTCTTCTTTCCCCTATGCAAAATAGAATTTTATTATCTGGAAACATCTGGTCTTCTTTTGTGAGTTTGGTCTTCTTTTGTGAGTTGTATTTAGATTTATTCTTCTCTCCCCTATGGAGAATATAATTTTATTATCTGGCAACATCCATCAGCTGTTTTGGCATTTAGATATATTCTCCCCCTTTTTGACATTATCTCAAGGCAGAAAACTCCAGCTAGATGCACATTGTTCAAGTTGCTGTCATTATCCATTTAGAACACTGTCTGCAGCTTCAAGCTTCAGTGAGATATGTGGTGATGAGTTTATCAAGTAGAATAGAAGTTTCACTTAGATCTGCAGAAGAAGTCTGTCGGTAATAAAAGTCCTAAACTCTCTGTTCTTTTGAATAAGTAGTCTCACTACTTTTCACTGTACTATTCTCATGACTTTTGAGAGTCAGAGTTTCCTCACAAAGATTACTAAATCCAGATACTCATCTAACTCTCCTTTTTCCAGGAAGGATCTTGCCTCTCTTACTTTCTATTTTTCTCTCAATCTTTTCTCTCAATCTCACATGAAAGGCTCAATTGTTGTTTGACTTACAGAAATAAGAGGTGGTCGAGAAGAGTTGTCTGCGATTATATGATTAGGGGTAATCCATATAGGTCTAATAATACTCATTTCATCAGAAGAGTAAATACCAGTTTGAGATTGTAAGGTGAATGAATCACAGAAACACCTGTGACTAGGGTCACAGTTTGACTCACATATTGCTCTGTGGTTTTGATAGTGTGTTGTTCCTCACTTGAAGTGGGAACCTCCAACTGAATTGGAGGGGATTTGACTGGGTTACTATCATGTACATCATCCTCAAACCCTTGTGTGCCCTGCAACACACTGGCACATGAATGTGCTATACTTGCCCTTCTCATGACATTATCATAAGCAATTGTACTTCTAGCTTTGACTGCTAAGGGAGCTTTTGCTAGAGTTATGAGGGGAGTTGTTCCTTCTTGAGGAACCTCCAATTGAATTAAAGAGGATTTAGATAGCTCCCCCTCAGGAGTACTACCCTCAAACCTTTCAGTCTGTGAAGACTATTTTGCACATGAAGGTGTATTTGTGATATTCATGGAAAAACTGATGAATTTCCAAGTTTGTGGTGGTTTCTTTTCTCAAACAACAAAACAACTGAAGAGCATTTTGAGGATTCTGTCCTTTTATAAAATAGGTTTCTTTTGAGAGTCACCTGAGTGGGATTGTTTTTGAGTTTGTGTTTGTGTTGCTGTGCCTGGGTGAACTACAGTTTGGTTTTTATAAATGTTTTAGCTGCAGTTTAGCACAAATACCCGTTGATTGATTATCTGAATTTCCTGTTGTTGTCTGAATAGATTATGTTGGACCTGTAATGCATTAAACATATTTATCTTTTTCGAGTTTTAATTAGATATATGCATTAAGATATATAGTTGCAAGCACTATGACAGGAAAGATAATAATCAATTGAGTTGTAATCACAAGGCAATCATGACAAAAACAACAAGCAACAAAAACAAATTGATAGAGAAGAAGAGAATTTTCATTAATAAAAAAAACAGAGTACATTAAGATATAGATTACACCAAGTGAATCCTAATCCTAACTACTCTAGTTTTGTCTTCTTTTTCTTGGCCTCCATCCTCCTTTCCCAGCGCTGGTAAGCTCTGGACATGGAGTGTGCAAGAGAGATGATCCTCTCCTGTAACTCTAGAGCAGCAAGGCGTTGCTGCTCAGCCACCCTGGCACGTCTCTCCTGCTCCAGAGAGACTTCTCCCTCAAAGAAAAGGAAGTTTATCTGATCATCCCACGAGAGGTCGTCAAAGACGTCAAGTGGAACATCAAAGGGGCTGCAAAAAACCCCCTTGACACGGACAAGAAGTCTGATAGGGTCAAAAGAAACTTGGTTGTTAGCCAAGTGATGAACGGGTTGATAAACTCCATTGAAAAGCTTGTAGAAGACTGGAGCATCCATTGGAGAGAGAGATGAACAAGAAGTGAGTTTTGAGATTAGGGTGTTTGATGAGAAAAAAGTAGTAATGAATAATGAAGAGTGAAAGGTTTGATTTTATAGAGGGAGAAAAAAAGAGAAACCAAGAGACTTTTGAATTTCCCGATTAATAAGTGTAATAATCACACAAGCATACTTTACGAGAAACTAGACAATTAGAAATGACTAGTTACTGTTCCCCATGCAAGTACTCAAGAACCTTAGTTCACTTTCTAGGATAACTATTTCTCATGTAAATAAACAAGTACTCCCTACACAAAAAGTGACCCCTCCTATCAGCAAAATATTACACTAGCTAACTCATCAAAACAAATACTGATAAGGAATTATTTTAAATAAATTCAAAACACATAATTAGCATATAGTCAAATAAATTTAACTATTATCAGCATTCTCAAAATATCACATATAATGTGCTAGTCTACTTACATTAGACTAACATATTCCACATTTAAAAAAAATTTGCACATAAGCAAGTAAATAAGTCAATAAGTCTGAGTAATTATAGACAAAGTATGTCAAAAGTATTTTGCTAAACATAATTTATGAATTAAATTATTTCAGTTTTTCATACTTTTTGCTTTTTCTGAACTGTTATTTATTAACTTCATATATTTAGAGTATGAATTAATAAATATTCAGTTTGCTTAGAATTTTGAGAAATTCCAAGTTAAAATATGTATTCGAGAAGTCTCGGTATTTATAGTAAAAGTAAATGACTTGTCGAGAACTCAAAAATAGACATTTGGAGTTAGTCTATCGAGAAGTCATTTTGAGAGATAAAATACATATCGAGAAGTCATTTTAAATTACTCTTTTAGAGAACTCAAACTTGACTTATAGAGATGTCAAATAAATGCCCAGTTTGTCCAAGAAGTGGACTGAACTAATTCTAACTTTTATTTAAATAAATTCAAAATAAAATTCGAATAAATTTTTAAAAGTATTTTACCGAAATAATTTAATAATTTAAATTATCTCAGTTCTGAGTTATTGATAAGTCAAAAATTGTACTTGTAGAGAACTCTGTGAATAAACACTACTAGAGAACTCTACAAGAACTTATCGATAAGTCATTTTCAAGCCTATCGATAAGTCACTCGAGAAGTCCTAAAATGACTTGTCGAGAGGTCAATTTATACTTATCAAGAACTCAGTTCTCTATATACTTTTAGTTTATGTAATTCTGCCTTGTGTTAATTTTACATATTAAAAATGTAAATTACCAACTGAGTAGTTTACTTAGAATTTGAAAAATTCCAAGTTGAATTTGAATTTGAAATACAAATATGCAGAGAATTCTGAAATATTTATAATTCATATTTCATTTATCTTCCAATAAAATCAAATTACTATTGATTTACTGGAGATTAATCTGCTGCAAAACATTAGTTGAGTTCTTGCCTTAGGATGAAGAATGAAGCATTCCAATTTCACCTACAAGTCTAGTGAAAGTTGCTTCATCCAAAGGTTTAGTAAAAATATCAGCCAATTGTTTTTCTGTTGGTACAAAAATGAGCTCAATAGTACCATTCGTAGCATGTTCTCTAATAAAATGGTACCTAATATCAATATGCTTTGTCCTTTAATGATTAACTGGATTAGTTACTATAGATATAACACTAGTATTGTCACACATAATAGGAATCTTCTAGGCCATAATCCATTAGCTGATTTCTAATCCAAAGCACTTGAGCACAACAACTTCCTGCAACTATGTATTCAACTTCAGCTGTAGAAGTTGATACAGATTGTTGTTTCTTGCTATACCAGGATACAAGTCTTTGTCCAAGAAATTGATAGCTTCCACTGGTACTCTTTCTGTCAACCCTGTATCCAGCAAAATCTGCATCTGTGTAACCAACAGCTGCAAAACCAGTTCCCTTAGGATACCATAATCCCAAGTTTGGAGTTCCCTTCAAGTATCTGAAAATCCTCTTTACAGCCATCAAATGTGATTCTTTTGGATTGGCTTGAAATCTTGCACATAGACATGTTGCAAATATGATATCTGGTCTACTTGCTGTTAAATAAAGCAATGATCTAATCATCCCTCTATAGCTTGAAATATCTACACTCTTGCCCTTCTTATCTTTATCCAACTTAGTAGCAGTAGACATAGGTGTAGATGCAGGTGAACAATCAACAATTCCAACCTTTTTCAATAGATCCTTGATATATTTAGTTTGGCTGATGATGATACCATCACCTCTTTGATTGACTTGAAGTCCAATGAAGTAACTCAGTTCCCTCATCATACTCATTTCATATTCACTTTGCATGAGCTTGGAGAATCTTTGGCAAAGCTTCTCATTAGTAGAACCAAAGATGATATAATCCACATAAATCTGAACTAGGATCATATCTTCACCATGTTTCTTTTAAAAGAGAGTCTTGTCTATGGTTCCTCTAGTAAAACCATGCTTCAATAGGAAATCTGATAGTGTGTCATACCAAGCTCTAGGTGCCTATTTTATTCCATATAGCGCCTTGAGTAACTTGGACATAAAATTTGGAAATTTTGGATCTTCAATGCCAGGTGGTTGTTGCACATAAACTTCTTCTTTTAGCTCACCATTCAGAAAGACACTTTTGACATCCATTTGATACACTTTGAAGTTTAAATGTGCAGCAAATACTAGGAAAATTCTTATAGCTTCAAGTCTTGCAACTGGAGAAAGAGTTTCATCATAATCAATTCCTTCTTCTTGTGAGTAGCCTTTTACAACTAACCTTGCTTTATTTCTAGTAAGTATACCATTTTCATCCATCTTGTTCCTGAACACCCATTTTGTTCCAATAATGCTTCTATTCTTTGGTGCAGGAACTAATTTCCAGACTTTGCTTCTTTCAAACTGATTTTGTTCTTCCTGCATGGCAGATATCCAGTCAGGATCCAGAAGAGCTTCATCAATTTTCTTAGGTTCTACTAGAGATAGAAAATATGCATGTAGGCACTCATTAGCAGTTGCACTCCTAGTCCTCACACCAACAGTAGGATCACCAATAATTGCATCTCTAGTGTGACTCCTATCCCACTTTCTTGTATGAGTTTTTTGACTAGTGCCTTCATTATTTTCTTCATTATTGGTATGACTGCTGGATCCTTCTTCTCTTTCTCCCCCTGAGTTTGTGCTCTCAAATTCAGGTGTTTGAGATGCGTTTCCATTTTCATGTTTTTCCTGTTGAGTAGTCTCTTCATTTAACGTCTGTTGTGCATCAACTTCAACTTCTCCATCAGAGTCACTATCAATGTTGAGGTTTTCAAATGCCAGGGCTTCAACTTCATTATCATCAAGGCATTTCAAGCCTGGATATTTGTCATCATCAAAGATCACATCTGTGCTCTCCATAATCTTCTTTTGATCAGTCACATAAACTTTGTAGGCTGTTCTTTCCAGTGAATATCCCAGAAAAATGCTTCAAAAACCTTTGAGTCACATTTTCCCTCATATTCAGAGTTGTCTTTCAAAATTTAACACTTGCTTCTAAACACATGAAAATGCTTTACAGTAGACTTCCGCTTTGACATGATTGAGTAGGGTGACTTTCCATGTGTCTTGTTAATGAGATATCTGTTCTGAGTGTAACAAGCAGTGTTAACAGCCTCTTCCCAGAAACTTATTGGCAACTTGGCATCTTGCAGCATAGTTCTGGCAGCTTTAACCAATGTTTTGTTCCTTCTCTCAACTACTCCATTTTGTTGAGGTGTTCTGGAAGCTGAGAATTCTTGAACAATGCCTTTGCCTTTGCAGAATTCACTTAATGTAACATTTCTGAATTCTGTTCCATTATCACTTCTCAGTCTTTTCACACAATTGTAATCTTCAGCCTATTTTTCTATCTTCTTGATGTGCTCAATTTTGATGTGTGGAGTTTCATCTTTAGAGTACATGAACTCTACCTAAGTGTATCTTGAGAAATCATTCACCATCACAAGTGCATATCTGTTCCTTGAAATTGATAAGACATTCATTCGCCCAAATAAGTCCATGTGAATAAGTTGTAAGGGTGCATTTATAGAATTCACAATTTTTGACTTGTGACTAGATCTTTTCACCTTTCCTTTCTGACAAGCTTCACAAACTTCAACTTGAGCAAATTCCAGTTTGGGCATGTTTCTCACTAACTCCTTTTTGACTAAGTTGTTAATTGCCTTGAAATTTAAGTGAGACAGCTTCTTGTTCTATAGCTTGCTTTGTTCTTCTGATTCCTTGGTGTAGAAGCTGCAAATACCATCCTTATTTATTGAGTCCAAGTCTGCAACAAACAAGATTCATTTCCATGCTCCTTTTAGAGCAACTTCACCAGTTTTCTTGCTGATAAAAGTGCATTCTTCTTTATTGAATAAAACTTCAAAGCCTTTGTCTGCAAATTTTCTAACACTGACAAGATTCACTTCAAGACTAGCTACTAGTGCTACATTTTCAAAGACAACATTTTCAAAAACAATCTTGCCATCTCCCATTGTGAATCCTTTGCTGTTGTCTCCAAAGGTCACCAAAGGGCCAACCTTTCCCTTAAATTGTGATAACAGGGCTTTATCACCTGTCATATGCCTGGAACATCCACTGTCTATGATCCAGATGACTCTCTTCAATATGCCCTGCATACAATGAGTCTTAAGTGTGTTTGGAAACCCAAACAGTGTTGGGTAGTTTCTTCTTAGTAACTTGTTCAACAGATATAGAATGAGTTGTTTTAGAAGAGACATAATTCAGTGACTGTTGTGCATATTTTCCTTCTGATGTGGACTCATTTCTTGTTTCTTTAAGGTCCACTCTCAATTTTTGGCAACTCTTCATTACTTTCAAGTTGCAAGGAATGCAATCAAACTTGTCACAGAATGAATATGGATCATTTGAATTTGCTTCATTGTATTTGCAAGTTCCTTCAGTTGGCTTGCTAACAACCTTTTTACAAAGGTAAGTTAGATGATTTGTAGAGCCACATTTTTCACACTTCTTTCTAGGAGCATTTGCAACATAAGAAAAATTATTGCTTTTATTTATCCCTATTTTCCCATTTCTGTTTCCCTTTTCTTTCTTGCATCTTCATTTTTAGTTTCTTTAATGGGAGTCTTGGGACTTTGTTTGTTCATGAGCTTCTCTTCAGTATTGGAAGACTGAACTGATTCTTCAGTTTTCTTCTCTTTATCTTCATCAGCAATTTCTTGCTTGATAACCAATTCTTCTTCACTGAAGTTGACTTCACATGCTTTGAATATAGGTGCATTAACCTCTTTCAAAAAGGTTGGAGCATTCTCAGTTTTCTTTGCTTTCCCTTTGTCACTTACAGTCTTCTTTTTGTCATTCATGGCATCATAGTCAAGGCCAATAACAATGTTTGCACATGGCTTATTCTTCTCATGATAGTGTCCGACCAGTTCAGATGCATTCCTGAAAGATTTCATCTTCACTTCATTCTTTTCCAGCTTCTTCCTGAGCACTGCTTCAATTTCATTTGCACACTTGAGCTTGTTCTTTAGATAAACATTTTCTTGTTTTAAAGCTTCAAGCTCCACCAACAACAATTCAGTTTTTTGCTTCTCACTTTCAAGCTTCTCATTTATCTTTGTTAATTTGTTCAGCAGATAGTTCAGGATCCAGTTGTAAATGAAGAATCTGATGAAGAAGAAGCTAATATTTCTAATGTTCTTATAGATTCTGAAGATGATCTTTTCTTCCATGAAGATATGCCTACACATGTAAGTCAACATAAACTGAAAGAGTTAGATGCCAAGAAGAAACATGATTATTTTTCTGCTATCTGGAATGCTAAATGGAAAGATGATACATATCCTATTTCCAGAACAAATACTGTTGAACATCTAGAACAACATAATCGAAAATTCAGAATCCTGATATGCTGATTCATCTGAAAGCATCGACTCTGATTGTCAGATCCTTACATACAGCTCAAGAAGCAACTACTTCTTAAATCAATCGATCAAAGAATCATTGATTGCTTCAAGGCTGACTACTCATCAGGAAATTCAGAAACAAATTGCACCAATAGTTGTCAGACAAACTATAATTGAAGCCAATCAAGCTAGATTGGAAGCTAAACAAGTTCAAATGTCTAATCAACTTACCAAGGTACAGAATTCAATGGAGCTGTTTTTTTCTTCTGCTTGGTGATGATGCAAAAAAGGAGGAAAATTGTTAAATCTAAATACAGATAGCTGACATTGACAAATACTGATGATGAAAATCCTGATGGAGATAATGAGGGGGGACAGAAGGATAGTAAAAGGAGAAGAGGTGAAGAGCTAGTAGGAATTAGTGGTTCATCAAAAGCAATCACGAGACCTCAATCTCGACAAGGTGGAAAGAGTAAGATAAATGAAAGAAGAGTTAGAGAATTGACTGTGACAACAACAATGCAACAATCTTTACAAGTCACAACTGCTGATGAAGACCAAGGTATTCTGGAGATAGAAGTTGGTGCCGAAGCAAGTCAATATCTTCAAACTCTGAAAGTAAAAGGAAGAAAAATAACTCTATTTTACAAGGATCCAAAGATTCAAGCATTTGACTCCGAGGTGAGTAAAAGAATCTTTGAAAGATAAAATCCTGGAGTTGATCTAGAATAACTAAGGCAAATGGAGGAAGACTTCAAGAATTCCATGAAGACAACAAATGATGATATTGCTGTTATCTCTCAAGAACTTTATAAAGATGATCCTTATAACATACCAATCAAATGTGTAGTTCTAAAGGAGGTAAGTCAGGCAGAAGATGAAAGATCTTTCAGATCTCAAGCTATTTTAACTGCTGACAGGAAGCATAAAGGAAAAGAGAAAATAGGAGAGAAGTAAAAGATTTCAAAGCCTAAAGCTAAAGCTTTTGTGAAGAAGAAATCAATATCTAAAGCAACTAAATCATAAATACTTATAGATCCAATTTATACAATTGCTAAATCTTTTGATAATGAAGAAATTACTGAAGAAGAAGAAAGCAGCCAAGATCACTAAAGAAGGAAGATTTATGGAGCTGACTGGGCATTAAAATAAAATAATCTTATCTCCTAACATTTGTTACAAAAACACCTCATAAATCTAACAACTTTTATAACTGATCAATTGATCTCCATAAGTAGATTATTGTGAAGCAGCTATTTAGCATTTTAATAGTTAAAATAACCAACCGTAGGTTCAAAGCATGAGGTAGATGCACGACATTGATGGATTTGGTACATTAACATTCCCTGGACCCTGATACGAGAGACACGCAAAATACAATTATATTTATGAGCATGCATCTTTAGTATACCTCATAATCCGAGCCTCCATTCTCAAGTGTTTCCTCTTCGTCCATTTGCATGTTTTTAAAAGCTTCCACAAGATTAGCATTGGATCTGTTGCTGAGATTCAAATACTCTGCTGCTAGAGGATAATTACTTCTGCAAAGAAAAAAGGTTAATGCACATGTATGCCTCTTTCGATTGTCATACTAACAAATATTTAACCTTTTAATGCTGTTAATATATTTATCAAACAGAGAAGCATACACAAAATATAGCAATAACAAATTGAATGAAGTGGTACTTCAATCATCAAAAGCAATAAAGCAAGGGAGAACGAGCTATACCTTGTATCAGCAACTTTTGATTCAACACCAAGTGCAACTTGCCGGTCCCCAAATAAGTTTGGATACTCTTCAGGATCAGCAAAAATTCTGCAGCATTCTGGTTAACCTAATGTTAACAGCTTAGCAGGTCAAAATCACAATTCTTTTTGCAGCATAAATTCAAATATATGGGTACAAAAAATAGAGATTGCAAGACATACTGCTGAAATTTTTTAAAAAAATCATTATTTTTTGCCATACTAAGTCCAGTAGTTAGCTTTCATGGGCATGCATGATTGTGTGTGGATAACTTATTAAAGAAAATACCCGAAGCTCAGTGATTTTAGGTTTATTTTTTTCCAAACATATGTTCTATTTTTTATTAGCATATGTATACTATTAAGGATAAATTGAGTATATTTTCATCTATAAATGATCTACTTTATCAAATTAAATATTGACCAACTTACATCTCCATCTTTACATAATTGATTTAAACAAATAGAGTCATGCTAATGGTTAGTTGCCAAATGGTTGGATGGTATTAAGTAAATTTAAATTAGTGAAACATTATCAAATATTTCTATATTAAATAAATTTAAACTATTTATTTGAAGACTCAAAAAGGTGTATAAAAATTAGTGATTAGGAATTTGCATAAGTTTACATTATATGTTGAGTCTCCACAACATACAAGCAGAGACATCACAAGTCTAAAGCCGGTCATTCATCTTCAGATTCAGACAATTCCACCCCATCACTATCTCAATCAGCATCCTCCCAAGTAGGTACAGTCTCATTGTGCCAGGTATACCAAAGAATGAAGTAACAAGGTTTATTTACGCTGTATGATATAGAAATAGTATAAGATATTATTTTATGAGCAAATCAAACAAGATCCACTTACCTCCCAAGATACTGGTTTTTCAGGAGGGGGAATATCGTCAAATGCATTATCTACAGATCACTAACGTAATGTTTAAATCTTACTGCAATAAGAACAAATAGCTAACTTGAAAGTAATACTAATTTAAAGTGCAAAGCAGCCAAGGAGACGGACACAGGTAGTCGTTGGGTTACCTACCAAAAAAAATCTTTATGTTTATATTTCTAATAATATAAATAAACCTCGTGTTTGCTAATAAATCTTTAAACATCAAAGATAGGTCTCCTACCATTCTGCCTCGAACGTGAGCATCCGCTACTCCGAAAGCAGCAACAAATATACAAATAACAATATAGTTTTGAGTTCCCCCTTTCCCTGATATAAGTAAATCCAACTGTACTGTAATATATAAATGATGATGTCAAAGATTACTGAAGATAACAATATCATTAGTGGCCCTGGTCAAAGTGTGAAGCATAGCCAAATGGACATCTGATTAGGGAGAATAATGAACTGTTACTTTTCATAATCTGTTAAGCTTGGGGCTAGTCTTGTTAACAGGCATGAATGTGTGTTAAGCAATCTTCTCACCATTTGGGAGAGATTGTTGTGCAAGACATGCCTGTATCTAAACAAGACTAAGTCATACTGACAACCCTAAGATTAGTTGTATTGTAACCTTAATCTGTAATTCATACTTGTAACACTTAATGTCTATAAAATGTAAATGGAGCAGACTGGAGCCTTTTTCTATAACAGTATCAATCCTAAGAATTCTATCTGAAAGAAGATCAAGAAGATCATGCCTCAAAAGAATTATAAAGAAGCTTGAAGTTGAATAAAGCTGTTTTAGGAAAAATACTCTAAGTCAAGATCTCTACAAGTAACAAATTTAATATTATAGAGAAGTCATTTGAGAAATCCAGAATGGCTTATAGAGAACTCAGAAAGCTTACAGATAAATCAGAGATATCGACAAGCATATCGAAATGTGAAGATTGGAGAAATCGACAAGTCATTTCTTCACTAGAGAACTCAGAGTTATTGACAAGTCTACATTCATTAGAGAACTCTGAGTTATCGATAAGTCTAAGTCTACTAGAGAACTCAGAGATATCGATAAGTTAAAATTGACTAGAGAACTCTAAGTTATCGATAAGACAAAGTGAAGACATGATGCTGAGAGATCTCGACAAGCTAAAGTTTTATTCGAGAACTCAGAGACCTCTATAAGTCAAATTCACTAGAGCGTTAGAGATCTCGATAAGTCATTATACTTATCGAGATGTCAAGATCTCTATGTGCCTAAACTGGAGATCTCGAGTAAAATTCTCAAAGTACGGAATCACAGACCAGTTCAATATTCAAGATAAATAATCAACAAACAATCCAACCAACTGGATTGACAAGTCTACAAAAAATAGCTTGGAGAATGTGCAAGATTAATGGTAAAGATTAACTGATAAAGGAAGATCAAAGTGAACACGGGATGCTAAAGATATGCTAAGCCAGAAATGGAAGATCTACTTTTTTATAAATAGAAATGACAAGTGACAGTTTAGAAAAGCTAACAGCATGTCTTATTACACACTGTGTAAACCAGCAGTTAAGTAAGTTATAAAGTTAACATTGGTCCTTTAGTTAGAAGTAACAATTTAGATCAAATTTCTTGTAACACTCTCAAGGAGAAGCTAAGCTCTTTATCAACAAGGAGCCTAGAAATTTTGTAGCAAAGTAGTCTTAATTTTAATATAAAATTGAGTGAATTTTGAAGATCTTGTTCTTTATTTTCTGCAACCTTAAATTCTGCATGAACACATTTCATTACAAGATTTAATTTACTTTGTTCAACCATAGACACTCAAGAAAAGCACAAAAATAGTAAAACATATTCACCCCCCTCTGTGTGTTATTCATTTCCTAACAAGTGGTATCAGAGCAAAATCTGAAAGTAAACAGATTCAAGATCTTGGAAGAATGAAATCACAGAAAATCAGTAGCATCAAAATTCCTACCTTTGACAAAGCTAACTACGCTCTTCTGAAAAAGAAAATGATGCTGTTTATCAGGATGGCCAATCCACTCTACATTCAGATCCTCAAGAATGGACCTTTCATTCCTATGGTTAGAGTTGAGGAATCTGCAGATGGCGACATGGTTATCCCAGCTCTTTATGCTCCAAAAGATCCCTCTGAGTATAGTAACCCTGAAAAAGAGAAAGTTTCCCTGGATAACAGCTTGCAATTAATATTAATTGAGTCACTTGACAATGTGATGTACAACAACATTGTCAACTATGAAACTGCCAAGCAAATATGGGAAAAGATTGAGATACACTGTGAGGAAACTGAAGAAGTTAGGTCAAACCAAAGAAGAATACTGATTTCATAGTATGGTGGTTTTATAGCAAAGCCAAAGGAAAGCATTAATGATGTGTTTGAAAGATTCAATAAGCTGATAAATGACTTGCAGCTTCATGACAAATACTATGAAGCTGAAGAAGTGAACCTAAAATTCTTGCTTACTCT